>NC_085865.1:27111459-27116459 GCF_034702125.1 Engraulis encrasicolus | reverse complement strand
ATCTCCCTGGGCCCGGGACAACATACCACGTTGTTCCCCTGTCAGCAGGCCTGGCTGCAACTGATGCGTTGCAGGACTGGATAAGGATGAACTCATAGGGGAGACCGACGCCCTGGTTAGGCAAACATATGCTTATGAATAACACCCGGTGTGCTGCTTATGAATAAAAACATAAAGCGATGGCTCTCCATTTGCCTTATAGGCTTGCAGGGAGAGGATCACCACACATGTGGAGACAGGCTCAGGGGGACGTGTGGTTAAAACATCTGTCTACTCCGTACTGTACCTCTGCTTCACCTGGACACTAAAAAGTAATCCCAGAGAACTGCAGCACCATTAGTCTGCTTTCAAACAAATTGGAAGATACTTGTCCCTAAGTGGCAACGTTTAGGGGAAAATGAGGCCGTGTGAGGTGGGAGGCCGCAGAGAGAGAGAGAGAGAGAGAGAGAGAGAGAGAGAGAGAGAGAGAGAGAGAGAGAGAGAGAGAGAGAGAGAGAGAGAGAGAGAGAGAGAGAGAGAAGAGAATAGAAGAGAAGAGAATGAGAGAGAGGTCCAATTGTCACTCTACAGCATTGCACTGTAACAGTACAGGACAGCAATGGTGAGCCCTTGGCTAATCTGTTTGTTTCAAAGGACATACAGTAATGGACAAGGGAGCTGGGGTCACAGAGGTTAAATCATGAAATCATGGAGATGTAAGCATGGCTGGCTGTTGTGAATGAGAGAAGACCGAAAGGCCTGACATTTTGTTGAGAGCATAATTGAGGACGCATGTAATTGATAGTGTTATGTGGCATACACGTGCACACAGTTTTGTGGTATCTAAAAAAAAATGGAAAATACAAATTGAAGTGTATTTTGTAAGGATGTTGTCTCGTCTTTTTATGTGTAATCCAGAGAGTTCGAGGAAATAGCTTGTAAAACAGGGGCTTATGAATTGTTTGTGCTATAGTGCTATAACACAAAGTAATTAATATGAATGTTTCTTTTGTGTCTATAGTTTTGTTCAGGCGGCACTGATACACTGGAATACTTGTGGTGTATTAACACAGACCAGCTCTGTACTATACTAGGCCCTATACATTTTACAATGCATATTTAACACATACGTAAGCCTGTAGAATTCTGAAGTATACCTGTAGCTTACCGGTAGATAAATATTTACCAAGAAACACTAACTCAAGCGGATATAATTGGTCATAATTCATGTTTAGGTTCAAATATTGTGGATTATTAATGCACTATGTCAAAAAACAATATGTTCATACATGAAAAAACTCATGAAATAATTCACTGCCTGCAACAAGCCTAACCCTCGCACGTGATATTGCCCAATTATTTTTTTAACCTATGTCTCTTTCACAGAAGCACAAACATCTTGTTTTTTCTATTGCACATTATTGACGTGAAGCACCAATATATCTCTGTGCACTACAGCATGGCACTGTCTGCAGGCATATTTCATCTAAGAATACACTGGCCCTCCTCCTCCTCCCTCACTGTATCCCTCCATGCCATGGCCTGTTAAATTTAACAATGATCATAAATTTGCTCAGCACAGGTCATGGTGCATAGACAGCTCATGCAAACTCTGAAATGATCATCCCAGCACAAACACGTCCGGCAAACAAACAATCTGCAAATTAACTGCATTGGATCATCATCACAGGATGAATTTTGCCGTGTTCATTTAACACTTAGCGGATACTACCAAAACTTAGTGTTACATTTGACTCTCTAAGTTTCAAATCAACACTGCAAGTCATATTGTGCGTGTAAGCCTAAAATGTCTACAAATACTTTAATTAACATCCCCCCAAAATAATTGTATGTGTTTCAGACCTGGCGGGATGTGCCCATATGTGCTGTGCAAAGGGGCAGGTGGATTTGTCATGTTTTTTTTTTCTCCCTTTCTTTTTTTACCACCGATAATTGTGGCAAGCAATATAAAGCGATTAAACCAGTTGGTGGCTCAGTAATAACACACAAGTGCACTACACACACACACACACACACACACACACACACACGTGTGTGCGCACACACACACACACTCTCACACACACACACCAGTACAGAAGTAATGAGGCAGAAATGTGATTAGGTCTTCCAACAGCACCTGTGTCCAATTGTGCTCAAGGTTGCACAAGTTCCACTTTTTTCTATAGATGATTAAACACTCAACTAAAAAAACACTCAAGGTTTTAGGATGAGTTTGCTAAGGACACATTTGTCAAATTTCTTCTCATAAATCTGATTTGTTACTGTCTTTTGGTCAAATTTTGGTTTGATGAACAATGTCCTTGGTAAATATGGCATACACGCATGACAGTCAGTCAGTCACGCACGCACACAGGCACACACACACACACACACGTACACAGGCACGCAGTCACGCACGCACACACGCACGCACACACTGACATTTTTTCTCTGAGCATGTGTGTCACTTACACTGTGCAAAATGGCTGGCCTGAATAGATAGGAATTCCAAGGAACACATTGTAGCTTAGAGACCAAAGCTGTGAATAATTTCTATCTGCTGATTGGCGGCACAGAAGCCAACAGTGAATGGCTAAATCGCCTCCACAGCCATAACACATTTTTTTTGTCCGTGCAGAAAAGGGGACACTTTAAAACAGCCTTCAGCTCAGGAACTCACCTTGACACCATAAATACAAAGGCATAGCCAAATTATTTGGAAGTCTTCTCCTTAGATTTCCTCATATATAGGGCTGTGTATTGTCTGGTTAACACCAGACCTAATCACAAGTGATCGAAACGATTGTGTAGAACTAAAGGCAGTATGGGAGTTCCCAGGCTAGGCTGTGTATAGGCCTAAACTGAATTGAAGACACCGCTGCATTTACTGCTGCATTTACACACACGCAGAACAACACATAACCTGCATGCTTGCACGCAGGGGGTCATAAAATGCAGTTCAAACAGTGTAGGAAATATATCTCACAGTGTAGAAAGTAGCAGTTGAATAAGTAGTAGTTGAATAAGTAGCAGTTATTACTGTAAAGCAGTGGTTCTCAACCTTTTTTGAACAAACGCCCCTTTACCTCATCATAAGCCTCCAAACGCCCACTTGACCTCATCATAAGTCTGCCAACGGCCCCTGTATTGAAAAATAAAATAGACTGATGCCCCCCGATGGGAACTAAGCCCCGCCCCCACTTAGCTGTATCCTTCTCAACGCCTCCCTTGAGCTCCCCAATGTCCCCTGGGGGCCTGTCGCACCCCAGTTGAGAAACACTGCTGTAAAGGACCATACAGCTCCAAGGGTGTGCTGACCATAAAGATCTATGCTATAAATCCCCCTCTCATATCCTCAAATCTTATTTAATGATTATAGTTCCCATATGCTATAATATCCACATATCGTCATATCAATCCAATGACTATTGCACCTCTATGCACCACAGATGCACCATCTCTCGTATGCGATAATTTCCCCATCTTATTCTCATACCCTATCCAGTGACTATTGCGCCTCAACACACACAAAAATCCTAATAGTACGTACATGCAGTGATTAATCGCCCAGTGATTGCTCACAGCAACATAAAGACAGCCCTGTGGTCTCCCAGGACCTCACCTCTTCCAACACCATCTGCCACCACACTTTTTTTCCCAAGTGTATGGGGTGGGGTGTGTGTGTGTGTGCGTGTGTGTGTGTGTGTGTGTGTGTGTGTGTGTGTGTGTGTGTGTGTGTGTGTGTGTGTGTGTGTGTGTGTGTGTGTGTGTGTGTGTGTGCGTGTGTAAATCAATGCATGGATGTGCAAACTGTGTGTGTGTGTGTGTGTGTGTGTGTGTGTGTGTGTGTGTGTGTGTGTGTGTGTGTGTGTGTGTGTGTGTGTGTGTGTGTGTGTGTGTGTGTGTGTGTGTGTGTGTGTGTGTGTGTGTGTGTGTGTGTGTGTGTGTGTGTGCATGCATGCGTGTGTGCGGGCGTGCCTGCCTGTGTGTTTGTGTTTGAATATGCTGAATAAAATGGCACCTTACCAACAGTGGGGTCGATGGAGCTTTGAAGTGCGGGATTAAGCAAGCAGTACAGCTCCATTCTGACCCAAGCCAAATATCGGCATTAGCCTCCCACTAGTTGTGCCACTACACACAAATGGGCCTTCAAATAAGCTAATAAAAGAGCAGGGCTGACAGCAGGCTTAGAGAGCCATCCCCAACACAAACACATACACCCACACTCACACGCAAACAGAAGCTTGTGTGTGTGCGCACACAGAGAGAGAGAGAGAGAGAGAGAGAGAGAGAGAGAGAGAGAGAGAGAGAGAGAGAGAGAGAGAGAGAGAGAGAGAGAGAGAGAGAGAGAGAGAGAGAGAGAGAGGGAGAGAGAGAGAGAGAGTCAGAGAGACAGAAAGAGAGACAGAGACAGACAGAGAGAAACAAGTGTGTACACCATATCCATCAGGTGTTGCAGGGCTAGAAGGCATGTCACTCAGCCACTTTTAGGAATGAGTGATCTGGCTCCTGTAACAGTGTGAGTACATCACCAGAAGGTGCAAGACATCGATTTTGCTCCTTATGGGTGGTGTTTGTCCGCCGTAGAGAAGCTGCCTTGTGAGAGCATATCGATATTGGCTGGTGTTTTATATAATGTCCTACTGAACATGACAGTGAGGTCATCCCAGGGAAGCTGACAGGAGGGGACAAAAGCTTCAGTTGTCCTTTGCTCAGTGAAAAAGGGGGCATGGAATTGTGTTTTCATTGTAATCATTGTATGTATTTGAGTTCAAGTTCAAGTTCAAGTCTATTTGTCCACAAGGGAATATTAGGCCATAGCAGCTAGGTTTTTAAATACATTCAGAACAGATGACAAATATGCTTAGTTGTAATAAAACAACCTAAAGACAGTGACATGGGGTCAACAGAGCACAAGGACATGAGACTGGGACCAATACACAGACTTAAAAATCTCTGTTCCTGCCCAAGGCAGTCAGCGGCTCTCTCTGTCAAACCAGGTGAGACCTCACCTTGAT
>NC_085865.1:27081459-27106459 GCF_034702125.1 Engraulis encrasicolus | reverse complement strand
CTTTATGCTCTGTGCTGTAACACATGTTCACTATCTAAATCTTAAATCTGACAAACAAACAAAAGCTCAGATATGATTTACTTTGTTCCGTTGTATATTTAATACAGAATGTGCGTTGGGGCAATTTGGTTGTTTTTCAAGTTCCTTGTATTGAACAATTCAAGGCTTTTTAGCTTTTACTTAGTCTCTCTCTCTCTCTGTGTGTGTCTATCTCTCTCTCTCTCTCTCTCTCTCTCTCTCTCTCTCTTTCTCTATTTCTCTCTCTCTCTCTGTCTGTCTCTGTCTCTCTCTCTCTCTCTCTCTCTGTGTCTATCTCTCTCTCTCTCTCTCTCTCTCTCTCTCTCTCTTAAAAAAAATATAATCTTACCGCTAGAACGTAGCATTTGAAGTATAAACACTGACTTTGACTTTGTCAGTCTTTGTGTTCAGTGCTCGGTCACTAGATAATTTCCAGGTACTCCATCTTGTCATGTGATAATCAAAGATGCAAACAAAATGGCCCCTGGAGTTGCAAATGTCACGGTCCTCACAAAGTCTTTGTCTTCAAAGCACCACCGGGGGTCATGGAACAGCATGGAGATTACATTTTGGTAATGACACCACGGTGTCCTCCCATGCACAAAATATGCAATTGTCATCAATGTGTCATGCTTAGTACTTACTCATAATTAACAGTAATGTCCATCCTCTGCAGATCAAGGTCAAAGGGGGCCTAATCAAAGCCCTAGATTTAGCACTCCACTCCACACACACACGCACACGCACACGCACACGCACACGCACACGCACACACACACACACACACACACACACACACACACGCACACGCACACGCACACGCACACGCACACACACACACACACACTGCCCCCATTCATCTCCTTGTCTTATCCTAGACCCCTCCTTCAGCACCTCCTAAATTCCAAAGCATACTATAACGTCCATGTCCCATTTTTTTCTCACTGTAATAGACAGGTAACAGATTGGTCCATTCTGTTCAGGTTAATGCTTGAGTGAAGCAGGAGTGCCTTTCTGATGGAGAGGACAGTAATGGACTGTGAATAGTAATGCTGATATGACCACTTTACCATGGCAGAAACATGGCTAAGTGACAATACTTTTGCTCACCTTTGTCAGTGATAAATTTCAGACAATGCCCTTAAACAGTGTGTGCAATTGATATTCCATACTGCACATTTTGCGGCTTGATTAAACATCATCTAAACCTGGATCATTCTGTGTTAATTTTTTCATTGGGAATCAATGAATTGGTCTTCAAAGGCAATTCAAAATTCAAAATATTCTGAGTCTGTAGAGAGAGAAAGATAAGTTGCGTCTGTGGTAGTTTCATAAAAAACCTTCAGGTGCTCATCGGTATCCAAAAATGAAAACCTGGCAGACAGATGGGGTACGAGGCACTCTGAGATCGTTTAAAAGTCTTTTATTTTTACATGGACATCAAGCTGACCCGTTTCGGTTGCGTGCGCCCTTCTTCAGGGCTAATAATGATAATATTGTGAGTCTCTTGAAACATTCTGGTGTCACTTCACTTTCCGCCTGCTTCTCAAATGAATGAAACATTAGTCCTTTAAAAGGAGAGTGAGTTAGTTACGGCTACTAAACAAAAACTGGTAAGAACACACAGCTTTCAGCCATTACTAAGCTTCATCAAGGCATTAGAAACCTTTGACCATTTTGGTTAAAAAGTTTTACAAAAACACACCTCATGGAAAGTCTTTTGCTCCAATGGCCTTAAAAAAAATCTCTTTGGGTGCATTCCAATATGCAACCTTGCGTCCTCCCCTTGTGCTTGTGGGCTCACGTTTTGTTGATGCCCCACCTACGTGGAGAACACAATTGAGCTTCCCCGCTATGAGCCTACCCACAACAATTTTTGGGGGGCTGTTCGTCATTCACCATCCAGTTTGCAAATGAGAAAATGACTTTACAATTGAGCTTTTGTGAGATATTGAAATATAATGCTGTTGTCAGTGATGTCATCACAACATCTTCCTGGTACGAGGCCACAAGCACAAGTGGAGGACGCAAGGTCGCATATTGGAATGCACCCCTGTCTCAACATTACCTTAACATTTCATTTTTGTCTCCTGCAAACTGTGCCCTCCTCTTCTTCCTCTCCAACTCCTTCCTGTCTGCCTGGCTGGATCGGCACACTGTGCCCCCCTGTATTCCCTTTTAATCAGACTGACAGGCGGAGCTGCATAGGCGGAGAGGAAGCCATCTCATGTGTCACTACTACACAAGCGAAATTACCTTCTCTGTCTCTATAAGAGCTAGCCAGAACGGGTATCGATGCCATATGCAGGAACACTTAGACTTCTGGAAGTTGTTTTCTCTCTCTGCCCACCTGCTCTAGGGAAAAACAGAAGACATAGTACCTCCAGACTGACAACTCTGTTGAACAGACAGAATGTAATGCCAGATTCTAGGGACAGAAAGTCATAGAGAGCGGTGAATCAAAGCTACCTGTACCCGTCCCTTCTGTCTCCTGTCACATGTACTTATATTACGACACGTAAATCTAACAAACTTTTAAACTTCTTATAACAATGCTATAAATTTATCTTCAATCAATAGGTCAGAGATTTTTGCACATCATACACATCTGACATGTTTTGGAAGCAAATTTCAGAATGGCTTTTTGTGGTTTGCGTGAGAGTGATCTATAGCTTGGGTATATGCTCCAAAAGAGTATGTATATTTTTAATACATTTGCAACGAGCAATGTTTTGGTAGTGGATCAAATTGTTTGCTAATTTTATTAGTTTGTTAATTAATGAACCCTATTTCTGGAAAGCCTCTTTGCTAACCAGTTATTATTATATGGTTGTGGCGTCATCGGTCGAATGCTCCATTCATTTCAACGGGGCTCCCCAACGTTCGCACGTCTGTTATTTTTCGATAACGGACGGGTTGGTCTATAACAGACCGCTGTCAATGGCAACAAGACTTTTCCACTGCTAAAGCGACTTTTCAACAAGACTCTAATCAGCTGCTGTGATAGACAACACCTGTTGTCCTGGCTACCTAGCTGTTTCCTAGCGGTGTTCCACAACGGCACTGTTTTGTTTTGCGCAGCAACAATCTTAACATTAAATGGGCCTAAAGAAATGTCCCCGCCATGTGTGAATCATTTAAGTATATCCATATAATAAGCGGGTTAACTTTCGGCGAGTCGGTCGCTTTGTGGAATAGCAGCACCGCGTCGGGGTCTAAAGATTCTCTCTGTCGTGCTGCTATTCCACGGTAGCGACCTTCTCGCCGAACGTTAACCCTTACGTAACTTGGTGGTCAATGGGAAATTGCATTGTAACCAAGTAAGTTGCTAACTTAGTTAGCAATGATACTGTCAAAAAATGCAGTCAGCACTACTTGACCTTGCTGGGGGATCAACAGAAAGCAGCTTGTATGACAAGGATAGAGGGAACAATTTCCTGTTGACCCCATAATGTCTGCCAGCCAGCCTCGACAGAGGATGGGATGTCTGATTCAAATCGACCATTAGAAGACATCGTAACCCTGCGTCATCCATAAAGTTAAGAGAGGTACACTCTACTGCATGACAGTTTTGTCTGTGTCAGGGGTATCTGAGATAGCATTCTCCTTGGAGGGGACTCAGGTCACACACACTCATTAGACTGCAGAAAATGGCAGTAGGTTGTAAAAAGAAAAGAAATAAATAAAAAAACCAAGAGTGTGTTGTCATATACATGTGTTCACGTACCAAAATGTCACATTGACCTAGACAGGACAGGACACTGCTACAAGGACACAGGACAAACCGGCATGCCCCATTCCCTGTGGCCCTGAATGTCGAGAGCCCGTGAATTTCTCGAAGACCCTGATTAAGTAGAGGTAGAAGTACACATAGATTGTTTGAAATGCTTACACACAGAGACACGTACTGAGAGACAGAGTGAGGGGGTGCAAAATATTGTAATTTAACATAATAAAATTTTGTTTTACAAATTATGCTTTGTAGGCTACATCCTGAGTGAATGAAATTAGATTGTATGAAGTTCCACAAATGAACGAATGGGAAAGAAAAAGAGTGACAAAGATAAAAATCGAGCAGATAAAGGCATAAACTCGTCAAAGACAAAGGTGTCAGGCTACCTGTGCTAACCTTTATGAAGTCATGCTTAAGCTGTCTCGTTCTGACCTTTCCGAGTGTTAGCTTAGCCGCAGGTTGAGAGAGAGAGTGTGTTATTTGCCACACTGAGACGAGTTAGTTGGCCTTCATAGTGTAAATGATACTGGCAGTTGTGCAAAGGCCATTTTTGCCACACATCACCTTGCTATGACTGCATTCAGCTTTATAATTATTATTCCCCATACATGCCCATTTCTTTTCTCGCGTAAAAGAATGTTGCATAGGCTACTCGCTTCTTGCATACATAACTTTCCCTGAGGCTAGTATAGACTACCTTATTTTGAAACAGATAAAATTGTAGTTAGGGATGGGATATCGGTATCGGTGTATCGGTATCTGGTTCAGATATCAACATAATTCAGAGATCGGATCGGATCGGAACTTTTCCAAAGTATCGGAACTTTCCTGATACTGACATTGAGCCAGGTGTAATGTTAATTTGAAATCATAACACTTGCATATTAGCTTTGAGGATGGGATTGTTACTTGTTTACTTGTTACTTTTTACTTATTAATTGGTTTCCTGTTCTTCTGACTTCCTTTTCTGACCAAATAGTCAACTTGGGCCTACCTCAAGTTGAAACCCATGCATATATGTGGTTTTGGTATAGGATCGGAGTAGTATCGGTATCGGTAGATATCCAAATGTAGGTATTGGTATTGGATCGGAAGTGAAAATATTTGTATCGGTGCATCCCTAATTGTAGTGGCAGAAACTCACAAAGCTGAAATGGATTCTCACTCTTTTTGAGTTGTGTCAAATTTTGATGGCTCAATAATATGTTTCGGGCTCACATTCCTGACACCGTGTGCCACCTTGGTGGTTTATGGCCTCTGTAAAGCCGGTAATCACCAGCTATATATAAAATGGCTCCCGCTAGCCCCAGCAGCCAACAGATGGGCCTCCCTCTCAGCTGTGTGTGTGTGTGTGTGTGTGTGTGTGTGTGTGTGTGTGTGTGTGTGTGTGTGTGTGTGTGTGTGTGTGTGTGTGTGTGTGTGTGTGTGTGTGTGTGCGTGCGTGCGTGCGTGCGTGTGTGTGTGCGTGCGTGCGTGTGTGTGTGTGTGTGTGTGTGTGTGTGTGTGTGTGTTTGAGAGAGAGAGAGAGAGAGAGAGAGAGAGAGGGAAGTGTGTGTGTGTGTGGGGGGGGGGGGGGCGTTGGAGGTGGAAGAGGGAGAAAATACCACCTTTATCTCATGTCCTGCTGGGGTACTATGAATATGTATGAAGTCGTCTATATACCGCTTGTCAGTCATGATTAGATATGCTAATTTGGTTTTCTATTGGTGGATGTGTTCTGTGCAGAGACCGTAATAAAAGACTGGGAAAATGAGATTCCTCAGGAGGTGTGCAGCAGTCTAAGTATGGACTTGTTTGATTCCATCTCATTACCTTTGGACTGTGGCAAAGGTTAAGGACTTGCTCACACACAGATGTGACTGCTGGGTACAAGTCCCTGCCCCAGTGCCTCTGAATCTAGACACTACCATGATAAACCTCTCACAAAATAGCTGGTATTCACAGTCTTATTGTGTGCCTTGTCAAGCAGCAAATTCCAATGTTTATGGACTTGACAATGCATGAATTAATATGGTTTCAAGAATAAAATTATTTCTCAATTTCTTCCCATCCCGCCCTGCATTTTGGTGTCAAACTTTCGTTGTTTTAATTAAAATGCTGATATGCACACAGCAAAGTACAGTAAATCTCACAGAACTCTGTAGAAGATATTTTTTCATCCATATTATTGAAAAAGCAAATTGTAGATTTATGGACTTGATGATCCTCTCCTAATTCTGTGATGCTCCGACTCTTGCCTAGATCTACTATAGCATTCTACATTGCCTTGATATAGTAGGACTATATCCCACTCAGCGTTATTTCTGAAGAAGAAGGATCTTCTGTGCTCACATTTGATGTTTTATTTGTCACGAGTAAGAAAGTTAGAGAATAACATCCAATGGTCTATCATGCAATTGAGAAAATGTTAACTTTGATGGATATATCTGGTGTCAGGCACGTGCAGAGCATAGTTGCCCACGGTGCCCGAGCAACGGCCCTTTTGCCCACATTGGCTGATATTGCCCTTCCAAGGGAGGGGAAAATAATATGGCAATTATAATTTCATATTTCAATATCATTTGATTTCTTTATAATTCATAATTTTGATTGAAGTTTTGTACAATAAAGACTTAAGTCAGTCATACAAATTCATCAGACCCGTCGAGAATGGGCACGAGCGATGTGAGGTAGGTAGGCTACGCAACAACTCCGGTGGGGAGGGAGAAGGCACGCGACAGGCCCTTGAGCGCCTATAAGACACACGAAAGATTTTGAAGATGCCTGGGTGTTGGCTAGAGCCCTACACACAGTCTACATATTAGGGTACAAAATATGCTCACAATCAACCTCTCTAATACAATGTTGAGTTTAGAACTTTTAGTTATCATACATCTGACAGCCAGCCAGCGCCACGTTTAGGTAGCAAAAAAAAACCCGACAGCCAGCTGTAGCCTAGATATGCCTCGGAAAAATAGGCTAAGATTTCATGTTTCAACTGATTTGCTTTGCAATTCGTATTTTTGATTGAAGCTTCCTAAATTAAGTTTTCAAATTCAGATTCACCTGCACCTCGAGATAGGCAAAGGGAGGGGCAGCATGCGCGATGCGGGGGGCACGCGCAGCTCTACATGGGAGGGAGGGGGGAACAAGCATGCATGCGACCAGGGCAGAGACGCAAAATATGTCGAAGATGTCGTGGGAGTAGAGCGACTGCCCTTACGGCCTGAGGTGAGCTGGAAACACAGCAGACTACACAGTATTAAACTACATGATCACAATTAATGTCTCTTAAAGCCGATCTCGAGTTTAGGACGTTTGATCCTAAATAATCTGACAGCTGGGGTGTGCCACGTTCAGATATTGGGCGAATACGACAGCCGGCTAGCTTGCTTGCAGTCAACGTTTTACATGGCTCAGGTTGTTTTGTGGAAGGCTAACCCAACTAAGAAACATGCAGATGACATGTCGTTTTATCAAGCAAGAGAGAACTTAAGGGGGTAGGCTAGCTAAAGGAAGCACATCTCTGCAGAGTTGGCTGCGAAAAAAATGAACAGGTGCAGGTGAGGCAGAGAATCTTTTTCAGGATTGTAGAGGTTTGATCTTGGTGAGACCGCTAGGAAAGTGCGTTTTCTTACGCTATAGCCTATTCTCCGACCCAAAGATAGGCTACTGTTTCCACTGTCAATGTCCATGTAGGCCTAATTGAAATAAATCCACTCCACGTGATAACTGACGTTTACTGTTCTTCTCAAGACATAGGCCTGCAAAATGTGCATGAACTAACTAAAATATCTGTAATGAAAATAAAAGGTTATAAAGTCTGCGAGAAGCTCGGAGCTTCAGAGCAACATATAAGAACTGGTGCTCCCACGCCACGGTTCTTTGCGATCTGAAATGAAAGCCGGCTCGTCAGGGGCGGAGTGGCCTACCTTTTCCCACCGGGAGAATTTTCCCCTTGGCGGCCCTCTTTAAAAAAAAACAAAAACAAAAAACAAAAAAAAACAAAAACAAAGCGAACAACATGGTTTCCTAACCAAAAAGACAAAAGCCACGAAATCTGCAGTCGTACTACATGTGGACATTAGTGTTGTCAAAATATCAACCTGAAGTGGAGAATTGTAGCCTACACCTTGATGAAATGCACAGCCAGTGGTGTAGTCTACGTAAAACGCAGGTATACGCACCCATTTCAAAATTTCAGGGATTACAGTATACCCACTTAAAATTGATTGATCCATTATTTACAATAGCACAAATATATACAGTAGACTATACACACATCAAAAAATGCTCAAATATACAGTATACCCACTTCAAAAAGTAGACTACACCACTGGAGCCATCATCACAGTCCAAAGTTCATAGGCCTACTAGGTTAGGCTACATCACGCTACTGTTCCATGCAAATGTGCACTCCACTGTCATTTTGACAGTTTGAAATTGAAATCTCGTTTAAAGAAGACAGGATGAGCATGGGCACAAAGTTTTGAGTGTGGGGATTTTTAGTAGGCTTACAAAATATAGTATAGTACCTCTAGCTTACAAAAAGTCTGTCTACATTGTGCAATAAACCCACCATGCAGCAAATAAGCCAAACTTAGCTACTTCAAACCACAACCATAAGTCAACAAAATGTATAACCAAACGGTGTAGGCCTACCTTAAAACGCTGTCTTCGTCGCAGCAAATGTCTTTGTTTCTTGCAATCACTCTACTCCAAAAACAACTGCCACCACTGACCATCGACGGCGATGCTGTGGAGAGAGTGAGCAGCACCAAGTTCACACCAACACTACATCACTGGCGAAGAAGGCCCATCAGCGTCTCTACTTCCTGCGCAAACTAAAGAAGGCAAGTGCTACACCCTCCATCATGACAACATTCTACAGAGGAACCATAGAGAGCGTCGTGTCCAACTGCATCACAGTGTGGGGAGGAAGCTGCACGGAGAAAAACAGGAAGACACTCCAGCGTGTTGTGAACACAGCGAAGAAGATCATTGGAGTACCACTCCCCTCCCTGCAGGACATTTACACCACACGCCTCACCCGGAAAGCACTGATGATCATCAAAGACACAAGCCACCCTGCACACAAACTGTTCAGCCTCCTGCCCTCTGGAAAGAGGTACAGGCGCCTCCGTACCCGTACCACCAGGCTGGTGAGCAGCAAAATGCACCAAGCGATCAAGATGCTGAACACTCAACCCACTCTCCCTCCACTGTCAGCCTCTAGCCAGCAAGGCCACTGACAACGCCCCCCCCCCCATCCCCCACCACCATATCTGCGACTGAACATTCCACCTGCACTACTATACTTGTGACTGAACTTTCAACCTGCACTAACTCAAAACACACACACACACACACACACACACACACACACACACACACACACACACACACACACACAACACACACACAACACACACACACACACACACACACACACACACACACACACACACAAACACACACACACACACACACAAGCACACTGCACTTTCTGCACTAAACCCAAACATACACACACACTGACACACACTGACACACACACACACACACACACACACACACACACACACACACACAGACACACACACACACGCACACGCACCCGCACTTTCTACCTGCACTAAACACATACACACACATACATACACACACACACACACACACACACACACACACACACACACACACACACACACACACTGCTGCTGGTGTACTTGACAGACCTTTTTAATATTTATTTTTCTTCAAATGCTACTATTACCATGTCAGAACGCTATAAAGGACCTTTTAGGAAAAGCACAAAAGCACAACAATACCTCTTAATGTATGTCCTCTACAAGTCTTCTGTTGTCCAGTCTTGCACTTTAAATGTCTGTATGAGCACTGTCTATGTCCATACTGTCTTAAGTCCATGTATAAGTACTGTCTATGTCTATACTGTCTATGTCCTTACCTAGATTTAGTCTATGTCTGTATGGGAAAGCAAGAAATGTAATTTCAAATTCTTTGTATGACCAGTGCATGTAAAGAAATTGACAATAAAACCTACTTGACTTGACTTGACTTTAATCCACAGCTTATTAGCCTACACACCCAGCACTGGTCACATCAGAATCTTGTGTGGTTATTATTTTGTTCCATTTCTTCAGACATAGGCTACATCCTAAATGTACCACATATAAATATATGTATGATAATAATATTATTTCGACTATAAGGAGATATACTGGTAGGTCTAACAAATCAAAACAAAACCCATTGCTTCTGTTAGGTGCAGTTCTCTTCCTTACCACTTGGAGGAGTCTGTTCGTAACCCAAGTCAATAACCACAGAGCAAGTGAATCTGGACTGGAAAGACTGTAAACTGTAACAGTCGTGTGGAAATCGGGAAATAAATCATAATTTATTAATATTTCCATCCTTTGGTAACCAATATACATATCACAGGTTCTTCAAATACTGAAAACGAAACTGTGTTACTAAGATCTTGTAAACTTCCACGATCTACGGTGTATGAAAATTATCAGTAGAGAAGGGGTGTGACCAATTTACTGTTTGACACCGTCAGTGAGGTATTGCCGTCTGGTATACGGTATATATACTGGCTAGTCAGTTGGAGTTAAAACTCAGTGAAGTGGAAAGTGGGAAGTCAGTGCTTATAAGTACAACCTCCACACTTTACGGCCGGCTAAGAGCGCAGAGCGGCCGCATTATTACATTTCACGGCCGCGGCCCACCGGGACAAGTCCCCGATCTCCCGACGGCCACTCCGCGCCTGCGGCTCGTCCATTCTTAAAGCGACAGTACACATTTTTAATATAGGCTACAAAAGACCCAACAAATGACCTAAACCTGTGAATTCTTATTGTTTTAGCTTTCCTATATAATATTCATCATTTTAATCATGGAATATGCCTATTAATTAAATTTCAAATTCAAATTAAATGATCTTTTTAACAATTTTTAACTATTTCTAATTATTATAACTTAAAGTCTACTTTGGCTGCTACAAGGATTATAAAGATGACAGTGGGTTAATTGATTAAGCATCCTCATATTTAGCCTATTATATTAATTTACTCATCATTTCATTTCATTTAAGATGAGGATGACTCAGAGCCACAGACCTCTGCACATAGGGCAGGTAGGCATAAGACTGATAACCTCTGTGACTGATACAGGTTTAAAAACTATTAAGTCTTTTTCTCATAATTTCATTTAATTTAGGGGCAGCCACATACCACACATGAGGAAATGGTCCTTTCTTCAGGTTAGAGCAACTGCCCTTTGAAATTCCTGTGCACGTCCCTGTCTGGTGTTATCATTACTCTTTTTATCATCACAAACATGTACCTGTCCACACATTATTACTATGAATTTGTTTCCTCTAAAACCCTGCGAGTTTGTGTGATGTTGGCTTTCCCTTTCCAAAGGTATCCTCTGATTACAACACACTCTCAGAACATTTATTTTCTTAGTGTGTTGTCAAGGCTCACTCTGTCTTCGCGAGGGACGTAAACCTGAGGATATACATGCCTTGAAGAATAAACCATATTAAAAGAGGAGTAACAGAGATGCAAACTGTATCACATCTTAAAATCCTTTTAACCATGATACTGCTAATGATATTTTACTCAGATTGTATTGTTGTTAATACATTAGTCTTACACTTAGACTTAGGCTACACTTTTTTGTTCATTTCATAGCTTGAGATATACACAAGGTCTTTTGGCATCCTTGCAGAAATTATTTTGAAGTGAAGAGCTCAGAGGCCTATACAGTATATGCAGAAATTAAAGTTTTTTTCAATGATAATAATAATGACATTCAAACAATTGGTTGTTGGACTCACACTAACTTCGTGAAAAAACATCAACATTTTCTTCCTGGTAAATTCGTTTCTGATCAATTTTGACATTTTGATAATAATCAAGTCCTCAGTACAAAATAAAATGATTGCTGCACAGTCTGTCATCTAACAAGAATGCACATTCGATCCACACAGTTTTTACACACGGACGCACATTCAAACACTATGTTCTTAATGTGTGTGTCTAGGCCACACGGAATGGGCCTGGGTCCCAGATGTAAGCCGTGACCGGTTCATCTGCCCGTCTCCCGCTTGCAGTCAGCTCTTAATCTATCTAGATTACAGGCAAAGCCAAACTGTGTGGCATGTTGGCAAATGAGGTAATTGAGGGCCATTAGTGATGGTGTTCCCTTCAGCGCGAGTGTGAAAATCTATTCATAGCGGCATGAACAGGGCCGTGAATTCCAACAGAGATGATAGACTCTGTTTTTGGCAACGAGGACTGGTGGAGGTTGCCATCTAATAAATGGGATCTCGTCATGCTTACAGATGTACAAGAACACCTTGATGGTGATGTCTTAGCACTTGATCAAGGAGGAGATAGTATAACGTACCTAGGGCATAAATGGGTAGGCCTTTCTGAGAAGTATCTATTATGGCCATATCCTACACTTGGTCAAGAGGGAGGAAGTAGTGCACCAATTGCATAAAAAGAGATGCAATTAATGTCCTAGACTAGTGTATCTCAAGAGGGGCTCTACAGTCCCCCAGTGGGCGTTGGGGAGTCCTTGGGGGACGTTGAGAAGGAAACAGCTGAGAGGGGACGGTGCTGAGTTGCCATTGGGGCGCATTAGTCTATTTTATTTTTTAAAAGCATTTGCAGGCTTATGATGGGCTCAAGGGGGCGTTGAGATGCTTATGATGAGGTGTTTATTCAAAAAAAACGTTGAGAACCACTGTCCTAGACTTTTCTTATTGTCTCTCTCACTTTATCTCTTCCCCCTGCACTTTCAGCTCATAGCGCTCTTGCCAATTAAATTCTTCCAGTCTTCAATTCTTTGTCTGCACTATTTTACTCGTCTTCATTTCCTTCACAGTTCCCTTTATCAGCCTGTACATTTTCCATTATCTTTTTCTGCCTTTTTCTTGACTTTTTTGGTATTCTTTGTCCCCTTGTCGACTGTATCTGGATGACTGTTGGCCCACCTGTTCTCCTCCTGTGTTAAACAGGGGCCATATTCACGAGGGAGGGGTAATTAAGCGGTATAGCCACAGGGAAGGGTGCTAGTGCTGGGAGCTCAGGCGGATGAGTTATGACACTGGTTATTGATACTGGCAGATAGGAGCTGCACCTAGTGGGGATTAATGCTATTAGAATTTAGAACTGCAGCCGCCATTCTAGCACTTAGTCTCGTGATATATAGTGTTCCAGGGGAGCTGCTTTCCCCGGACACACACTCTCTCTCTCTCTCTCTCTCTCTCTCTCTCTCTCTCTCTCTCTCTCCTCCAGCATTTTATGTACTTTGCTCTTCTTTAATCAGGCTCTTAGCCGTGGCTTGATTGCCAATTTGGGATTCGGCTCATTGTGACCTAGATGTGTTTTATTTAATGTGAGTAATTAAGTTACCTGTAAATATCCAGAGTATGCTCATCTATCTTTCTTTCAGGAACACTGAATAATTTCACCTTTAATTAGATTAGCAGTTCCTTTGATGGACTGCGATTTAACCCAAAACACATAGGATGCAAAGATGCTTAACCCAAACAACTTAAGATGAACGAATGTTTGAATAGAGTCAAAAGAAAATGTGTGTTTATTGAAATATTTAAGAAAACACTTAATATCTTACTTAGGGAAGTCAACAATGGAATAAAAAAGGTCTTGGAGCCAGTCCCAGAAATGCCAAAAAAGCCTGGTCTGGATAGGGTTAAATTTGTTTGATATAGAGTTCTTCAGTAACGCGGAAGCATGTAGTAGATTGTAGTCTTTCATGTTAGCATTTAAGGACTTCCTGGTTCGTATCGGCTTCCGGCTTCCATTGGGACAGTTTCAAATAAGCTCCGAGTGCAAGCACGCGCTTAGCGAACCCCCGCAAACTGTCGAGGGTGTTAAAAATAGGCTGTAGGTATGACATGGTTGATCATTTTGTGTCAAACTTCGACATAAATACGATGTTGCGTCCATATGCTAAACCCGGAAACTTTTGGCGACTACAGAAGCGGCGCCGGCATGTACGTGCGGAGGGTTGTACCCATGGCAACCAAAGGAAAGTATGTAGTTCGGAAGTTTTAATGATCAGAAAGGGGTTAGCAATATTGAATTAAAATCGTCATGATTTAACATGTGAATACACCAACATGATGATACGATCCGTTCCACTAATGAGAAAGGGATGCGGGGACACGCTAATGTTCGTTGTTGGCGTGCAACTTATATTTTTGCCAAACCTGAATCTCTATGGCGTTTTGCCATGTAAAAAATCGCCATGGAACCGGTAGTCCAAACGCCGCATACAAGTTGACGTCAACGCTGAAGAGCTCTATTAGCAAATCAGTTTAACTTCATACAACTAAGACACATGTCATGACCTCTCAGTCATAAACAAACAAACACACACACACACACACACACACACACACACACACACACACACACACACACACACACACACACACACACACACACACACACACACACACACACACACACACACACACACACACACACACACACACACACAGGGTTATGTGGTGGTCTGGTCAGTGCAGAACGGTGTTGGCAAACAATCTTATGGAGTCAAGAGGACATCTCTTCTATATTCTGTGTGAAGTCGGATCAGAGGAGGAAAATGCATAAATTAATAAATAAACGAGTGTACACTGAGAACAAAAGACAGACGGCCTGAAATGCTCTGATGCAACAAGAAAGCAACACTTTGTCAATGACTGTTTTGTTGTGTGTGTGCTAATTAACACACTGCCCTGACTGACTGACTTCCTGACTGACTTGCTGACTGACTGAGTGTTTGTGTCAGTATGGTCCTGACTTATTGAATAGCTTAAGTCATAGGGCACTAAGTGTTCCTTTTGTACAATGTCCTTTTACATTTCCTTCACACACTTACAAACACACACATGCATGCACGCACGCACGCACACACGCACACACACTGAAGAAAGACCCATGTCAACTGTGCAAGGTGGTCTTGATGATGGAAAAAGAGTGGAATATTGTGCCAGTGCATTTTGAAACATATGTACGTCTACCACTCACATGGACACAATATGCACACATGTACAGAGAATGGCTGAGCGGTCCTCTGTGTATGTGTCTTACTTGAACACCTGAATGTCTAACACTGCAGCATCATATTTGGATATACTTTCAGATACTAGTGTTTCAAGTACCGTCAAGTAAGTCTACCTCCTGCTATACATTTTCTATAAAACAGGATAGGTGCTCATGGTTTTATTGCTTTTTCCATGAAAAGTTCCCATAGGCTGGGACACACAGCAATGCAACAAGATGAATGCTGCACTTACAGTAATGTAGGCCGTCATGAATGTGCTGTGAATGCCTTGCTTGACAGCTATCGATGGCAAAGCTCTGTGCTCTATAATCTAACGCTCTACCATAAATAATGGTCTTTTAGTCTAAGCACTGCAATCAAAGGGCCTATTGGTTAGAGTTGAAGTGTCTCTTCATAATTGCCTCAAGGCACATTCAGAACTCTTCTCAGAACCCCTCTAGTTCCTGATTGTACTTTTCATTCCCTGATGAAGCCTGAAAGAAAGACCTCCAGCTTAGTAGTGTTCAGCAGAAGGCCACTTCCTGCATCTCTCCACCCAATCACTGCTGTGCAATAAAGCCAGTGAGTGGAGAAATGCTGGCTGGAGGGCTGCCATAGGCGTGTGTGGCAGAGGCACACACACACAGGCACACACACGCAGATGCACACATACACTCTCTCTGTCTCTCTCTCTCTGTCTCTCTCTCTCTCTGTCTCTGTCTCTCTCTCTGTGTCTCTTTCTCTCTCTCTCTCTCTCTCTCTCTCTCTCTCTCTCTCTCTCTCTCTCTCTCTCTCTCTCTCTCTCTCTCTCTCTCTCTCTCTCTCTCTCTCTCTCACACACACACTCAAACTCACACTCACACACACACCAACACAAACACACCCTCTTGGGTTAGAGCCCAAGCCTGGTGTCCTCGTCCCCCACTCCTTCCCTCCCCTTCCCTTTCCCCTTGCAGCATGCTTCAGACAGATTCATCCTGAGCAGACAGTCGTGCTCTCTGTACATGTCACCTCCTGCTGTGTGTTCTGGCCCCAGGGGCTGGCCTGCCTGCCTGCCTGCCTTGCCTCTCTGCCTGCCTGCCTGCCTTGCCTCTCTGCCTCCCTGCATGCCTGCCTGCTGCTCCGCAGTGCTTCCTGAGCTCCGAGGGGCACCATGTAGCCTGCTTGACTGGTTACGCACTCAGAAAACCAAACACACCTCCAGACCTCCAGCCCTCCAGTAATTTGGAGGTTAGGATCAAAGGAGAACAGCTTTTCATTATTCATGGGCGTGCCAGGCGTTTCCTCACATTTTAGTTACATTTTCCGGGCCTCGTAGCATACAATACAAACAACGGCAACAACTGGCAAAGAGGGAAGAGTCAAAGGTTTGTTATACACATTATTTTTCACATATAATGTATGCTAATGTTTCACTTCAGTTCATATCTTTCCTTTTTTCATTTCAATCTACTGCATCTTAATGAATGACTATTACATGTTATTGTGGTGTGACAAAAGAAACAGGTTTCAAACTGCTTTGACAGTTAGTGTTTTTTTTTTATCTGATTCTTGAGATCCCCTTTGGCAGCATTTTACAGTGTATTACACTAAACTGGTTGACATTCTTATCCAAAGAGATCACACCCTATTGAACAATAGATGTAATGTTGGGGTTACATGCCTTGCTCTAGGGTATTTGAATAACAGGTCAAGATGCAGGAAAACATTATTTATTTATTTCCACGTTCTTCCTGTGGACCTGTGATCACACTTCCCTCACCGTCAGGACACAGCCTGTATGGGTTACACAGTTTACAGATTTTTTTTACTTCAGATACCATTTCATTTACATATTGATTCATACCTTTTAGGTGAAGCAGCGAGTACATGCCTTCATAGGAATGAATGCGTTTGATCACCACAGCCACCAAAGCAAGTTTCCTAATAAATTTTGTTCATGTGATCATTATCAACATGGCATGTTCTGTGTTAGCTAGCTAGCTGGATACCTAGCTAGCTCTGTGCTATTTGACGACAGGTAAGCTAGCCACTAGCTAGGTCTTAGGTCTTTAGTAAGCTGCTTACAGACTCCCAAATGTCCAATTTTAAAGACTTAGGTCTTATTATAACTGTCACTAAAGTGGCAAGTCATTTCAAGCCATTTAATGGTCGAAAAGAGACCCGTTGCAAACAGAACTCTGGTTGACATGGTCTGGTTAAGTTGTCAGCCGGTGCTAGATCATTTCAAATTGTTTGATAAACAATTTCTTAAATGGCGGCATTGCTTAATACTTAGAGGATAGTTCATATAACTTGTCTGCTTGCTGACCATTTGTTTAGGCCTTTGTAAAAAGCAGTATTTAATATTTGATTCCAGTCAGAAAGCTGTGATGCATCAAATCTCTCATAGACATTGAACAGACAGGGCTAGTTTCACCGAAAAATGCCCGGATGTGTCAATGGAATGTTACGTCGAACTCATTGGGTGGGACTAGAAAATTCCTTATTCCTATTCATCTCTATGGGAGACTTGAGCCAATGCATCTCCTTGCCAGTTCTTGTCGAGTCTTCTTTACTCTGGGCAAACCGTAGTTTCAAATAAGCCAAATATTCTTTTCCTGCTGCCCCGTTATTTCAGATAGCCATTTAAATTGTTTAAATGGCCAATGAGCATTGTTAGTTGACTTGATTGACAATTGGAATACTTTAGATTGACAGTCAAACGCAACCTCCGTCCTATTAGCGCTGGTTGTCAGCGTAGCTAAGAAAAGAATGCGAACATTTAGGGCGGAAGAATCAACCGTGGATGCTTCAAAACTTTTGAATGGGGTACAACAGAAGAACACAGTCCAGGTATATACACGTACATCAGTGAATGTGAATGCTTGTAATGATACACTTCTTTTTCTCTTCATTTGCCAATTCAATTTGGGAATGAATGAACTTCCCTCTTAAGTTACTTCTCAACAGAATATTACATCAGTCAACGATTGACTGTTTGATCTAGGCCTACATGTAAGTTTTATTTTCCACCCTTGAGGTCAAATGCTTTTACTCCTGGTCAGATGCTATGTGAGAAGTCGTATTTAACATTCCCAAGCCGTGAGCCAGAGTGTCCAGCTGCCATGGCCTGATCCCAGCACATAAATATTAGATGATCAGCTGCAGCTCTCTGGCCGGTCAGACTGAGGAAGTGTCACACGGAGAGTAGTGCTTGTGACTAAAGAGCCACTCAACATGTGCTCTAGCTCATGGGTTCCCCTTATTTAACACTGATTCTTGAGAAAGCGGCTAAAACATGTCTCAGCAATAAACTGCCAATTCTGTTGAAAATAAACTACATTTTCATGAACAAAATGAATCCAGGTAAAGACCCAGGGGTCTGTTACACACATGTACAGTCGTTTGAAATATTTAAGTGTAATTTTATTACTTTTCATGGCTATAAACCTGCCCACACCCTGTAAAAACAGCTGTCCCAAGGACAGACATCATCATTTCAATTGACTTAAAATGTAAAAATCACTGATATTATTGAATAATATCACCATGATGTGAAAGTCCATATTGAAGTGGTTCTGCAGACATGCACATAGTGCGTGTAAAGCAATATTTACTACTATTTTCTGATTGCTCAAAGTGTGTCCATATTAGTCACCACCGTCAGATTTTTTAAAAAAGACAATAAAATCAGGTATGCACAAGGTTATTGTCATTACTTAGGACCCCTTTTCAAACCTTTAGCTCTACTGAATACTTCACCATCACTGAAGCTCCTGTAAGTTTACTAATTTCTCCTCAATTTGTTAATTTGTTTGGACACTGGTACTGTCCCAACCATAAACTGTCAACACCGTCTGGGGTTTTAATAGTATTATGTTACATTAATGTTAATTATATATACTTTTTCAGAAGCGGCATGAAGCCCCTAAGAAACAGAGCGAAAACGAAGTGGCTAATGTGAGCAAAAAATGCATAATATGTAAAGGAGTGTTTTTTTGTCTCACACCGTCAGATGTCACCACCGTCAGATTTTGTTCCGCTCATCATCTTGTTCCATATTTTACTAAATTGTGCTGGTTAATGAAACATTACCAGACATGTTAGTAATAATTGTGACCCAAATTTATACTCCAGCCTCCACTGAGGTGCATTTGGAGGGGTTTTTGTCACAAAACCTGACGGTGGTGACATCTGTTTTACATGTTTTTGACAAGTTTTAAGAATATACTTCCAATAAGTATCTACAATTATGATGAATTGTAAAAGTAATTTACTTAAATACAGTAAACATATTTTTTTACTTCTAATTCTGTCTGACGCTGGTGACAAAACCAAGAAAGTGTAATGTAAAACATGAGGAGCTTGGCCAATACATTCACTGCACAGCCAAGACCTTCATCTATGATAATACACATACACAATATACAATTTGGATTTGAACAACTTAAAACCTGTTTATGCCACATTTTCAATAATCTAGGCCTACTTCCTAGAGTATCTAACAAATGAAGAAAAAAAACACATGCACAAACATACTGTGCACACACAAACATAAAGTGTTTATGCTAGATGTCATTGACTTGAGAGGGCTATTTATTTTGCTAAATGTAGGTAATAATTAGGTCACTTTCACCACCTTCAGATTACTGTCACCACCGTCAGTTCTTAAGTCACCACCGTAAGAAGGAGTTTTGGACATTTTAAATGAACATCCTTACAAAATTTTCCTTTGGAGTTGTTGAATTATCAAAGTAATAGCAAATTTAAGCCTACACGAATATTTGTGAAATTAAAAAAAAAATGTTTGATCTATTTAGGCTTTAAAGGGCAATTCCGGCCAGTTTGGATTCATATCCCATCTTGGGTGGACCCAGGGAAAAGGATGAAAGGCGAAACCGCGAGAAATTTTCATGCGTGCTGCGCAAAGTTGTTCAATTGCGCTGTTTTCGGTTAAACCCTGGCCCGTCGGGCAGGTATTTGACCTGTTTTAAAGCTCCTAGCGTGAATTAAAACCCTTTGAACGATTTGGCCGTGGTGTGTGGGTCCATACAAGTCGATCTAGTGGTTCACAGTTCCATTAGGTAGCACAGGTACGATACAACAGGAGTTTTCAAAAGTGGCGCACCTACTTCTCTCAGCTTCCGCCTTCCAACTACGTCCGCAAAATGGTTTGCCAAAGTGATACTTCATAGTAATCCATTTTATTTGTGTCCACCAAAGACGAGCCACAAGAAACATATTCACACGTTCCCATGCCCTGTGTTGTTATTGTCTCGCAGATTCACTTCTCTGTCACTGAACGCAGTTTAGTGACGTCACGGTGTCACATGACTCCTGGAAGGAATAATTCTTTATCTGTAACAAATATTCTGGTTCCAAAAAGATAACCATGGCCACCAAACTCTTCAATTTAACCACCCCAACGGATGATCCATCTCAAAATATCAAACAGTATATTACGACAGCGCCTCTCTCTCTCGCTTCTGTATAATAACTGGATGAGCGAATTGCGTTCCTTCCAGAAGTCATGTGACACCGTGACGTCACTAAACTGCGTTCAGTGACAGAGAAGTGAATCTGCGAGACAATAACAACACAGGGCATGGGAACGTGTGAATATGTTTCTTGTGGCTCGTCTTTGGTGGACACAAATAAAATGGATTACTATGAAGTATCACTTTGGCAAACCATTTTGCGGACGTAGTTGGAAGGCGGAAGCTGAGAGAGGTAGGTGCGCCACTTTTGAAAACTCCTGTTGTATCGTACCTGTGCTACCTAATGGAACTGTGAACCACTAGATCGACTTGTATGGACCCACACACCACGGCCAAATCGTTCAAAGGGTTTTAATTCACGCTAGGAGCTTTAAAACAGGTCAAATACCTGCCCGACGGGCCAGGGTTTAACCGAAAACAGCGCAATTGAACAACTTTGCGCAGCACGCATGAAAATTTCTCGCGGTTTCGCCTTTCATCCTTTTCCCTGGGTCCACCCAAGATGGGATATGAATCCAAACTGGCCGGAATTGCCCTTTAAGTAAGCATTGTCTGACAGCACATATTTTTAAATTAGAACACATGAAGCAGTATTAAAATAGAATGAAAGTGAATTTTCAACATTTAAAGGCGTATGTGTGAACCAAAAAACACACACAATCACTTAAAAACTCCAGATACATATGCAACCAAATCAATACACTTTTTATTGCTTTTAGTTGTGTCTGACGGTGTTGACAAAAAACAAGGTATGATTGGAGAAAAACCTGATTTCTGAAAAAAAAACAAAATGGGGAGATTGGCCTTGTGCATTTCTGAAAAGCCAAGACCTTTGTCTACGAGGATATACCATATTATTTTGTAATTCACTTCCTTTGTTTCTTTCAAGATTACAACCTGTTTTAGCCACTTTCTCAAGAATCAGTGTTAAAACACCCTAAATATTTAACACAAACTGAAAACCATGTTTTTTTGTTCAATGGAGGGAATTGGTCTGGTTCAGTCATTTGGGGATGGGATATAAGGGTGAAAGGGGGCTTTAGAAAATGGTTCTGGGGAGTGAAAGACATTTCCTGTTGTATGGACTCAGAATTAAATGTTATGTAAAATGTAAAAACACTGCATACAGGTTTCAATGCATTTCCTTTACCATTACAGTACTAATCATTCAACTTTCAGTTGTTTAACAACAACTGCACCTGAACAGAAAGATTTCAATCATGTGAATCATGTCATTGTATTGGAAATTGCATGTGTAAAACATTCAGAGAGAGAGAGAGAGAGAGAGAGAGAGTATGGGGGTATAATGGGAGTGTTAAACAGGCTTGTGAAAGTGATGGATGAATATGGGGACACTGGGGATAGCTTGGAGAGCAGAATGGGAAACATAAATAACAACTTTTTTATTTCATTTTATTGTTTGCCTTGCCACACAGCACAACCAATAAACTACACAAAAAGCAGTCCATAAACATGTGGCAATGATCGACAATAAAATACTCATAAACACATTGGCTGCGCCTTAATACGCAGAAATAAACTGCAAATGGCAGTTGGCATGATCAGCGGCTAAAATGTGTTGTGTTAATGGGGTGATTAGTTAGAAACAGTTGCAGACCCAAGGCAAGTAAAGGAGGTCCTTTTCAGTCTCAGAGTTGCTGACTAAGGCCTTCTGAGTTAAGTGAGTATTAAAAGTGCCATAGCCAGAAGTGTCTCTCGACGGCAGTGAAGTTCCTTCACATCACTTCCACAGCTACTCAAGCAGGAGATTATGGTTCATGTGTTACATTCCATTTTTTAATTATTATTATTAGGCCCGGGACATGCCTGCTGCAGGATACGTGTGCAAGGGCACATTTCGCACAAACGCATTGCCACGTTTATTGTATGTAAATTTCACACACGGAAGAACACCTGACACAAGGTACACAGACATATGCGGACAGTGCAATACTGACAAAACTGTGAGGGGCGATCTTCCTAACGCCAATGATGAGTCCTCGTAGAGTCTAACAATATTGGAAAACATTGAGAGACCTGTTGAGTAGCTGCCCCCCTATATGATACCTCCAGTCTTGTGTAAAGTAGGCAGTTGCATGATTTAAGGCACACAGCAAGCATGCCCCAGCCTTAAAATGAAATGGTGGAACAAATGCAACATCCATGTTTCCTACATCTATTGAAGTGATGATTGAAGTGATAACTGCAGTGAATTATGGCTGGATTTATGATAACTGCATTACCACAAAGCACAAGTTCGTTGGCTTTTGTTACACCATAAGATAGCATCAAAATGATCAAAATGTATATCTACGGTAAGAACTGAAACTTTATATCATATGGAATCACTGTACTGTGCAGGTATTGCAAATTATGATATACAGTATAGGCAGGACAACATCCTTCAGGGTTTAATATTGCATGTCAGTGGTGCAATGGCAACTAAAGTAAATAATATCACCAAGCAATTATTTTACCCAGGGGCTTTGAACTGAGAGAACAGGTGTATTCATTAACCCTCCTGTTATCCTTGGGGTCTATTTGACCCCATTCAATGTTTAACGTCTGAAAAATACATGAAGTACATAATTATTTTGCTTCATCTTTGATGACTTTTCCTAAATATATGGGGTCAATGTGAAAAAAGTGAAATTTCCACAAAAGTGTTTTCCCTAAGTGCTGTACACGTTTTGGTTACATCTGTGTTCCTTGGGGTCAATTTGACCCCACATTATTTTAAGTATATTAAACATAAATGGAACTTTCATATTTTGCTAATACATGTTCCAATCTGTCTAGATTATGTCAAATACATGAACATAAGCTATTTAGAACAGAACATTTTGCTTTATTTAGGGCTCTGATAACTAACAATATGAATGATGTGGACGAGGGCCAAAACTAATTCAAGGCAACTTTTGGGCAGTTGTTGCACATTTTCGCCTAGTCATGGATTAGTTTTTTTGGTGTGTGGGCTATGTGTGGGGGTGCTAGGACTTATCTTAAGGGCTTTTTAATGTCCCCAACAGAGCAACAGTAAATATCTGAGGCATAAACAGGTGCAAAAGTTTTTGCTTGTACTGATTTTGTAGAAATTTAAGTGGCTGGGGTCAAAATGACCCCAAGGATCACGGATGTAACCTAAATCTGAGGATAACAGGAGGGTTAAAAACCATGAAATGAAATCAGAGAAAATGCAATGCATTTCAGTGCAGTGCACTTCATCTAGGTCACTATAAGAATCATGGAGACAATGTTGTAGAGAGGCCATCCGTCATCTATGCAGAAGGACCCATTGAAAAGGTGTGTGTGTGTGTGTGTGTGTGTGTGTGTGTGTGTGTGTGTGTGTGTGTGTGTGTGTGTGTGTGTGTGTGTGTGTGTGTGTTTGTGTGTGTGCGTGTGCGTGTGTGCAGGCCCGCCAACAAGGGGGAACATATGGGTTTGTTGTCCCGGGACCAGGGAGATAGGGGGCCCAGAATTGGGTCCCCATTACAATGTATGTGCACGCACAAGCATGCATGTTTATGTGGGGGGGATGGGGGTGTGTACCTATGTGTTGTCCTAGCCAGTATGTCTGATTTTCTCATACTTTTTCCTGATGTTGTTTGGTCTGTGATGGACGTTGATAAATGATGAGAATGTGCTCACTGCTGTGAAATAACATATGGCGCTTGGACAGTTTGTGAATAGGCATCAATCAAGGCCCATCAAACTTTATTTACAGAAGGACAACATATAAGTGCAATACAGTAGAAAGATCTTCATTCAATTCAAGTTGTTTAAATACCAGTGTCGGGAGTAACGCAAAGTAATTCATTACTGTGCTGTAACATGTCTTTTGTTGTGCTAAAATGGTGATTATGAAGACTTTGTGTGACTGTTTCAAAAAAGGGTTAATAATAAAGCAATCAGTAAAAACTGTATTCACAAGGAACAACAGTACAGAACTCAATGTACAATAATGAATTCACATACAAGAGATAAAGGCTACGGTCCCAAAGGTCTGTCCTACAAGGTCTCCTACAGCTCCAGCCTATCTGTCTGTTACAGTTATATGTGAGTTTTGCCCTCCACCTTCAGGGCAATTTCACTTAACCACCAATATTGAGAAAGAAAAACCACCCTCTACCACCCTGCTGATTGCTGCGTACTTCACACAGAGAGAGTTCAGGGGTCAAAGTTCACAGTGCGCATGTCCGCTGGTTTCAACTCTCATCCTTCAGGGGGTTCAGGAAGGGTCAGCTCCCTGCAAGCGAACTCACACCCTGCTGGTTACTGGTGGTCAGCATGGCGTCACGTCTCTGTCAGACAGGAAGTCGGCGGGAAAATCACATGCGCTCAGCTCTGCTCTGCGATTCCCTGCTCTGCTAAGCTCAAGCCCCTCTTAGCCGTTGGGTCTCAGTGGCGCGCCCCGCTGTTTATCCTTCAGGCTCGAGCCATTGGCGTGCTTATTGATCCTGACACGCCGTCTCTGATCCATGAGTGGAAGGTGAGCGGCCGGCTATCCATTTTTCAACACTCTCGCCTCTGCTGGGCTTTCTGTGAAAGGAGGCACTGAAGGCGGACTGGACTGTTGGCCTATATTGCTGTGGGACTCCACAGAGCCTTGCCTTGTTTTGGCTTGGTTTCATTTCTTTCTCCTTGTCCCCCCCCCCTCTCTCTGTATATATATATA
>NC_085865.1:27076459-27078959 GCF_034702125.1 Engraulis encrasicolus | reverse complement strand
CTGTTGGAGCTGTTAGGTCTCTCATCCCTGTTGGAGCTGGGTGTACTGGGCTCTCATCCCTGCTGGTGCTGGCTGGACTGGGCTCTGCTCCACACTGGCCAGCAGCTGCCAGCCCAACATCAGGCCCAGCCGAGGGATCAGACGACCAGCTTGGGCCAGAGGGATACAAGCCATGCTCCTGTGTTTACAACATACAAGCACAGACTCACAGCACTGACATGCTCACATCACACGCAGGCACGCACTCATGCACGCATGCACACACACATACACACAAACTCACACACACACACTCACTCATGCACACAAATTTGAACACTTTCACTCTCTCTCACACACTCACACACATACAGGCACACAAATTGCCACACTTTCTCTTTATCTTTCTCTTTCTCTCTCTATCTCTCTCTCTCTCTCTCGCTCTCTCTCTCTCACATACACACACACACACAAACACACACACGCACATACACAGACACGCACACATGCACACACAAATTGGCACACTTCTCTGCCACATTTCTCTGTTCCCTCCATAAAATTAACTTTTAACAACTTGAACAACAAAGTTAGGCTGTCGCCACAGCTCAACACAGCCCACCAAACAGAAGCTATTTATGTGTTTAGAGATCTGCCAAGACAAAAGGGTGGGGAAAAAAAATACAAGAGCAACCCTCCCTCCCCCCCTTCACGACCCGTTTTGTGTTTTCCTGCTTGTAGAGAGGGGAGAGCAGGAAGCAGAGGCATATTAAAGCTTCCCATGGGCCAGCGTTTGGCTTTTGGCATTTCTGAAAACACACACTCAGGGAAGCCGACAGGGGGGGGCAAAAGGATCAGTCGTCCCGGGCCCAGGGAGAGGAGGGGCCCAGTTCTGGGTCCTCATTACATTGCATGCGTTGGGTCAGGGACACCTTCAAATTAGCTTGTCCCGGGCCCAGCCAAAGCTATCAGCGGCCGTGCACACACACACACACACACACGCACACACACAAACACACACACACACACACACACACACACACACACACACACACACACACACACACACACACACACACACACACACACACACACACACACACACACACACACACTGAGCGTTTGGCTGTGGCATTTGTGAATGCCGCCAGGCTGTTTGTTAGTCACTGCAGCTGGAGCATCCAGAGAGAGGGAAAAACAGAGCTCTGATTTTTCCTCCGTTTCCTTCATTTCCCTTTAATGTGCTGCTGTTTATCCGCCTCACTGTGGCTCCATAGTATCGACCGAGGTGATACACACAAATACACACTCGCACGCGCACGCGCACACACACACACACACACACACACACACACACACACACACACACACACACACACACACACCCCAAACAGCTTGTTTTACTTCCTGAAGAGCGATGTGCATCATTTGGTAGTCACTGCCACTAGGATGTTTTAACTGGAAGTCTATCTCCCTTTTTGTATTTTTTCTTTTACCTTTCTGTTTCTAAAAGCTCTCTCTCTCTCTGTCTCTCTCTCTCTCTCTGTCTCTCTCTCTCGCTCTCTCTCTCTCTCTCTCTCTCTCTCTCTCTCACCATTCATGTTCTTGCTTACAGATGTGAAGAGTGCTGGTGTGAAAATTCCCTTGCCAATTCTTCATACATTCACAGATTGTGTTACTTTGTACACAGGTGTTATTTGAAGGATTCTACATCACTTTGCCATCCACAACATTTACATAAAACACATGGCATTTGTCATGCAAGTTAAAGAAACAATGGCTATTTCTCAATGTTCTATGTGCGCCCTTCGAAGTGTGTCTGTCTAATTAGTCACGCCCAGTGATTGGATACTCTTTGGTGAGCTCTGCTGAGAATCCAATCACTTGGCGTGACTAATTAGGCTCACACACTTCGAAGGGCGCACACTAGAACATTGAGAAATGGCCAATGTCACCATAACACGATTTTGACCTGCAATTTTGATCAGCCATTTAACATTTGTCCGAGGAGGACACACCGAGTACCTTGGAGATGCTTAACTTCCCCTGCTAATCACCAACTGACCAGAAGATTGGAGAGGGCCATCCCCATTGAGGCTCAGGTGTCGATGGAAGCAGAGCAGACTCTGTGTCCCTGGAGGCATCGACTCCGGCATCGACCAGCTCAACGATGGTGAAGTACTGGAGGACAGCGAGGAGATTGTGCTTCCCCCTTCCTAAAGGCGGGCATACACTGTGCAATATTTTCAATCATGGGTATTAATCTCCTTCTCACACTGCACGAGGGAATTTAACGATTTAAAAGTTCACATCTCACGACACACGTCCTCACAGTATACGAGCCGACAGTCGGATGCGATCACAATGGTCTCACTATGCAACCCGACAGGCATGTTTCATGGGTCTGCAGAGGGAACATGCGCACCTGAGGTGGAGATGAGGACGCGCTAAAGAGTGAATCGCACGTCCCTATTAATTTGTGCATGGGTAGTATCAAATCAGGTCGTAGCACTGCTAACTG
>NC_085865.1:26991459-27071459 GCF_034702125.1 Engraulis encrasicolus | reverse complement strand
ATACATAAATCATTGTCATTACAAAAGCAAAGATAAACAGTGAATAAAAAACACAGCATAGCTATTTCTTCTTCTTTGCTACTTTCCTTTTCCTGATCTGTTCAAGCTAATCATTTATTCTTGTATCCTCACAAATAGTTAAGTCCCTAAGAGCAAGCAATGGAGTAAAGGAGGTACACATAGTTATATAGAGAAACGAACCCTTCTATCCTAAGTGCATTGACTATGCATATTGTTTAGCAGAAGCTTGGTGGGAAATGCCTGAAAACAAACGTAGCATATGGTACAAGTATGAATTTGTAGAGCTCTATCATTTTACACTTTGCTCTGTTTGCTTTGGATGCAGTGCAACCTTTTCCTAATCCTGAAACCTTGAATTCTACACTATAAAGAAAGAGAACATTGTTATGTACTGTAGCGGTCTCCAATTATTTCCCCCCTAAGGCCAAATTATGTAGCGCAAATAAGGCTGAGGGCCAAACAAATCGTCTGACTGTATGGCCACAGATAGCACACATGTATGTGTTTTAATTTGTTCCAACCTTAGGGGGGGGTCAAATGTTTGCCATGGCCAGGCCGAATCTGGGCCTGAAGCTGCCGTTTGGAGACCACTGATGTACTGTGACTTGTGTTGAAAAAAACGTTTTAAGAGGAACTCAGTCTAGCGACCTTGAATGCCTAACTGCTATTATGACTGTGCTTAACTACAGTATATTGCTACTGCCAGTTCATGCTCTGTATACTGTCATCACAAGTTATGTAATTTCAAAGGACTTTTGTGACCATTTCTGTGCTAGTTTGAAGGGTTTTTTCTCACTCACTTTTAACAGATGGTTTGAGAGTTACGCAACTTCTTTCCTCAAGAAGGAACTGTCATGCACCTTAGATAAGCTCTCAGACTTGACGACTTGCTGAATTAATTTATTCTGAATTGGGCGATATTATGGATGACATAGCTCCAATGAAAGTTAGGATATTCACAGACAAAGCAGATGGCAGCCCCTGGCTTCCTGAAATTCAGTACTTAGCCCAATAGCTGAACTTTTCCAAAGTTTTATTCCCAGCAGATGTATTTCAAATTAGACGTGCATCATTGCTGACTGGCACATATCCTACATTACTATGGACACCAAAGGTAATCAATGGCTAGATCCGAAACAAACACACACACACACACACACACACACACACACACACACACACACACACACACACACACACACACACACACACACACACACACACACACACACACACACACACACACACACACACACACACACACACACACACACACACAATGTACTTTCAATTTCACAGTATTACTCCTTTTTATACATTATCGACGGAGTGAGATCCGTGGATGAGGCATATCCTAGGACTATGTATGAATGTAACACTTTGAGCCTCAGAGCCTCTGACTGGGATGTCACCAAAAGCTAAAAGTTTAACAATCTCAAAAACATGAGAGTTGTAAACATATGATATTTCATGGTTTAACGATGGGAATCAAAAACAAACAAAAAAAACATCAAAAAGCCTCAGCTCCCACTGCCCCGGCATGCTTAGGCTACAGCAGCTTCCTAAAGTCACAAAATGAATGTGAGATCACTCCTACCTGCTGTCCCTTGTCTGTTTATAAATCATGAGGTGAGACGGGCCAAAACTAGTTCTCTGGTATGCATCAGCTGTACAGTCCCTGCTTGGACCTCTCTGGTTCTTCGTGGGCGATCTGCTGGCAACATTGACTGCCACAGAAACCCAACTCTGAAAACAAATTTGTCGGTGACAGTTGAGTTTAAGTTTTTAGTCTTTCTCCAGTTGATGATTGATGATTCTGTTACTGTACATTTCTGTCTTCTATATCACTCTATTTTGCTAGACGTCTTGTGGAGTTTGGTTTGCTGGTATTGAAATACAGCTGATATTTATTTATAATATACACACGTATAATGCGCCATTGTTTTTTTTATTATGCCATTGTATGTCTTTGCATTGCAGATGATGTGTGTTTTTATTTGTTTGTTGTATGCATATTACATCACATATGCTTATTGTACAAAAGAGTGGCTTTACTTTTTTTCATCAACATCCATTCAACATACGTAGCTTACCTTTTATATGGAGTTGTTTTCCCCAGGGCTGTAGCCTATCTTGGGACCAGGACCATTCAACCTTTATATGCTGCCACCCAACTTTAAAAAGCGTCATGACTGTGCCCCTCTTAAATATCTCTATGATTGCATGGAACAAATTATCAACAGATAAAACTGAATAAATGATATTTGGGAAATAGAAGGAAAGGCTAAAGTTTGCCACTGTCCTTGAAACTAAAGGGCTTAAAGCAAAGAATATGGTCAAAATCTTGTTCCCATTATCGATAGTGAATTCAATTTTAACAGTGACATGAAAGCCATTACTAAGTTTGAATTTTATCATCTCAAAAACATTTCTGAACTTAGAGGTCTACGGTTAAAACAGGATAGAAACGAAACATAGCATGAACTTTAACATCCATCAAAATAGACCACGACAGATTCAACTGACTATTAATACAGTAAATTAAGGATGGAAAATAAACAGAATCAAACACAAAATAAAGAAATATGGTTGGAAGTATGTCACATGCACACCACACAAATGTGTGAGCCCTAAGAAAGAACACCTTTAATACATTTTGCATTGTCTCCCATTGAGCTACAGAATCGCCTTTAAGACATAAATAGCCTACTTGTGTTTAAATCACTGAATGGGATGGGACCCCGCTACCCAGTAATTTACGAAAACAAGAAATGAAATGTGAAAAGTGTGAAGAGCTTAATACACCCTCAAATATCTTGATACTGTTTTGTTTGATCTGCTTTCTTCAACAGAATATTTTAATCTCTGCATGTAGGCCTATTTATGTCTCATGTCACCATGTTCTCTTTGAAGCCTTTTTCTTTTGTCTCATGTTCTGTTTCTGACTTTTATGCGTGGCTGAACTGTCCTCCCTCCTCTTTTGCCTCTCTTCTCTCCTGGACCTTACCATCTGCTTCTTAGAGGGAAAAAAACAATTGCCAGACTGTCCTACATGCTTTCTCACCCCTGTCTGGAAGCCGTGGCAAAGCATCCCCCCAGGGTGGGTGCCATACCTGATAATGGAGCATGGTCTTAACTCTTGATAAAGAAGCTTGCAGTCTGGCCCTACCCCACCTGAGCTTACTGTGGCCTACCGCTGAGATTTCATATTGGGCTCCCCTCATGGGATTTGTTACACAGGCTAAGGGGAATTTGAGTTAGACTGTGTGTGTGTGTGTGTGTGTGTGTGTGTGTGTGTGTGTGTGTGTGTGTGTGTGTGTGTGTGTGTGTGTGTGTGTGTGTGTGTGTGTGTGTGTGTGTGTGTGTGTGTGTGTGTGTGTGTGTGTGTGTGTGTGTGTGTGTGTGTGTGTGTGTGTGTGTATGCATGTGTGCGTGCATGCGTGCGTCCCTCTCTCTCTCTCTCTCTCTCTCTCTCTCTCTTTCTCTCTTTCTCTCTCTCTCTTTCTCTCTCTCTCTCTCTCTCTCTCTCTCTCTCTCTCTCTCTCTCACACACACACACACACACACACCTGCATAGCGTGCGCACACACACACATGCACAGATGCGTGTCCATGTGCACACACACACAGACACACACGCACGCACACGCACACACACACACACACACACACACACACACACACACACACACACACACACACACACACACACACACACACACACACACACACACACACACACACACACACACACACACACACACACACACACACAGATGCATTTACTGTATGTTACAGATAGAATGATCTCTTCTTTTATGACACCAATATTTTTGTACTACAGCTCAGAGTAACAACCACGTCCTTACTATCACACTAATGATGCCTTTATTTCTTCTCCACAAAGTGATTAATTTATCTGACAGAAATCACATCTTATCCCATTAGCCATTCAGACGCCCAACTTTAAAATTGCTGTCTGCCTATTTCAGACCCAGAGGGTGAACAGTGTCGACAGTGGAGTTCTTTAGAATCAAAATGCAAAATGTCAAAGTGAGAGGCAAAATGCAGTCAGTGTGTCTTCCCCTTGTGAATGTAACTGCCACAGGATGCCATAGGCCTACAGGAACGAGGTCTATACACTTTGAAAAAAAAACATTTTGTGCCAACATTATACCCAAACAGCACATGTACTGCTTTTGCAATTGCTTTGCAATTTGCTTTCTCACAGTGTCAAGTATTTACTTTTGTCTCTTTTATCACTGCATGTAGTTATTCAGAGTTTGTGATGAGGTCACAGTAGGCCTACATTTGGTACCAAAATCATGAGTATGTGCAGTACCTATTTTATATAGGAACAATAATTTAAGGCCAAAGGGGATTTATTAAGTACCAGTATAGTGAGTAGAACATAGTAAGCTAAGTAGGTTAAGGTCTATGGTTGACATTGCCCACATCACTAAGATTAATTGCTGTTTGTACTGAGTAATAGTCTGTACATGTTAAATAATGAGGTGGCTATATTTATCTCAGTGTCCTGAATGTCAAAAGAGGATGGATGTTACTGATCGTATTGGTCATGTGGGCATTTAGGAACAGTCATGGACAAGCAGTAATCAAGTCGAGCTTCTAGGCCTGAGAGTTGCCGATTCACTTTCAGACACTGGTAGGTGTGTGGGGCTAATCTTCGGCCTTCCTCTCACATGGCTGAGCTACCCTGAACATTGCACAGATCCCCTGCATTGCCCCTTATACGTGTGCTGTGTAACAATGACAATGACACTTTTCCAGTGGGACATCCACATACTGTAGGCCTACTACATGGTTCCCATTCTTGGACTTTAAGCTGTGTGAGCTCATCATTGGAAATTGTGCTTTTCACTGTGACCTGAATTGTAAATGTAATTCAGTCAGCGTTTGTGGGTCATCTAATTTTCATCTAAGGTGACAGATTTTATTGTCTTTGTGTCTGTGTGCGTCTGTGTGTCTGTGTGTGTGTGTGTGTGTGTGTGTGTGTGTGTGTGTGTGTGTGTGTGTGTGTGTGTGTGTGTGTGAGAGAGAGAGAGAGAACGAGAGAGAGAGAGAGAGAGAGAGAGAGAGAGAGAGAGAGAGAGAGAGAGAGAGAGAGAGAGAGAGAACTCCCTCTGTTCCTAACATCATAATGCCACTGCATAATGAGAATGGCTACTGTGCAGTCAAGGTTTTCCTTTTTCTCTGAAGATCATTTTCCTTAGTGTGGAGTCTATGACAACATTCCTCAGCATCAATTATCTAGCCCAGCATGACACATCTCACTGTCGAAAGAGTTTCTTGACAGCACAACCGCTTTATGCCATCTGCACTATACGGTACACCTTATTCTGTCTAGCGAAGAGTCTATGTGTCTAACCATTTCAGTAGGGACAATCTGTGAAATGCAGTTCACAGTTTTTGTGACCTTTGTGGCGATTCCTACTTCCTAGTTCACATTATCCTCTACTGTACACTGTAACAAATAGCTGTTTATTTACGGCAATTCTGCAACAGCATTCTACTGTTTTCCGAAAAAACAGACAACTACTGTGAAAATATTACTTTGAGTCACATATTGAGCATAAACAGTAAGTATTGCACAATAGCAGTATTCGCCGTTGTGGAAAAAACTAGAGATGAACCGGATCCTGATTTTTAGGATCCTGCCGGATACCAGATCCACTGCTTAAGATCCTGCCGGATCCGGAACCGGATACCGGATCCTACAAAAGGGTTGAAACATATAGTCTACTCGCACACGTGGGCCCTTTTTATTACGTTGGCGCAAACAATTTTTTAGACTCATTGGCTTATTGCCACACTGCCTGCAATAGCCGCTTCCAAAGGGATTTCACTCCATGCAGTGATTGGGGTTGTGAAAGACTGAAAAGCCTAGGCTAGACATGCACCAGACCCTGATTTTTAGGTAACATGCCGGATACCGGATCCACTGCTTAAGATCCTGCCGGACCCGGATCCTGTGAAAAACTCTATTATCCTGACGGATCCGGAACCGGAACCGGATCCGGTGCATCTCTAGAAAATAACAAGTTATTTTAGGCAGCACCATTGAAACCCATTCATCCTCCACTTGTCCGTGATCACCATCAAACTTCAATACCACCTGAAGAACTGAAGTCATTCTGACTGGTTAAACATTATCTGATACTATCAAGCATGATGAAACAATTTCTAAGGAAACTACAATACTTAAAAAGTGCTTGATGCAGCAAAGTGTGAGTAGCACATGCATTTTGATAGTGATGAAAGTGTGAATGGCTGAAACATTTTAAGAACTTGTAACACTCTTGCAACAAGCAGCCCCATCTAAACCAATCTGCTAATCAGTGCCTGGCCTCACCTGAGTAGGGCTGTTATGCCATTATTCAATTAGGGGCGTCACCTGCCAAGGGCCTGATGACTCTGGTCACATGGTACTCTTGCACCTGTATATAAATCTGGACTATCAACACTTCAGTTGCTTACCTGCCTGCTGGCTGGCCTGCATGGCACAGCATAGCACTTGTTTGCCTACAAGCTTGCCTACAAGCTTGCTTACATGCTTGCACACTTTCCTCTTTGTGAAAGCTTGCTGTATGTGGCATCATTTGTGGCATTGTTGCATATGATGTGCCTGCTGCAAATTAGGCATTGCTTTGAGAGCTAGCTTGTAGTGCTGCTTGTTTGCTGTGCTACTTGGTGCAAAATATTTTTTTTAAAGATTGACCAATGCTATATTCATCATTGGCTCATCAAGAGATACAGTAAAAAGCCCACCTCGCACACTATCATTGTAACATAGCACTGCGTACTCTGAAATTTTATTCATGCCCACACTTTCAAAGGACCACCGCAAACCATTTTCTCAATACAGCATAGCGACATAGTATCATGCTCAAGGCACTCCAGTCATGGTGAACGATGGGAGGGTGGGGTGGTAACATGGCCAGGGTACCACAGTTATGGAGAATGATGGGTGGGGTGGGAAGTTGCCATGGCCATATTCATGAATACAACTATGACCCAGTATTTGCCTGTCATCACACAGTACAATTCAACTTTTTAACTGCAATGTACTGTTATTTTACTTATACTACTGCATAAATATTGTAGAGCACTTTTAGTTTAACAATACTAATACTGTGAACGTTCTGTAGAGTACTGTTATTTAACAGTTCAATTGCTGCTGAAAAATTTTTATATACTGTGATACATTAAACAGCAATGAGCTGTATTTGATTTTTGGTGTGAAATAACAGTAGAATTACAGGTAAATATAATTGCCAGTAACTGCCGTTATTTTGCAGGGAAATTTTCTTAGAGTGTACCTGTTTCTTTGTCCACAACTCCTTTCACGCTGTTGTGAGCTCTGTCTCTCTTCTTTTTTCACTTAAGTCTACTGCATGCACTGAATATTCATTCAGAGGTTTTCGACTAGTTGACCTGTCTTTGTGTGGTGCCACCAACTTAGATTCACTGCTTATACAGCAGTACAGGTGGCTAGCTGAGTGCATAGTGGTTCACCAAAGAGCATGTCTCTTGCAGAGTGTGAATCACCTTTTCAAAATGGAGGATTACAGTCCTTTTTAACATGGCTGTGGCTTTTAACGTATTAATTCACAATAACTGGTCAAGCATTGCATTGCATTTCTCTCTAAATATGTAATGCAAAAATTGGACAAGGCACAGCAAGCTGTGTTGGACGTGACATATGTGTTGGACGTGAAGAAATGTGGAATATAGCAATAGTATGTTTCATAAAACACAAGTGTCTCTCTTCCTACAAATAAGTTATGACCAATTGGCTTAAAATCTTAAAATCTTAAAACACTAATGTTGGGCAGAAACAACACAAACACAAGCAACACAACTTTCAGCAACTCAACAATTAAAACAATAAAAAGAGTCACTAACTTCTCTATTCACTTGTTCACTGTTTTGATGGATTATTCAATACAAAGGTATAAAAAAGTAACAAAAATATAATATTGCAAAAAAAATAATTCATATAATGCATACTACTTAGGAAAATTATGCAGCAATGACCAAAGCAAACTACACCTGCCAATTATGTGACACTGGCTTGTCTATTAATAAAACAAATCTATTTCGGCAGAGTTTTTATGTGCAAGAATTTTTTGTACTGTCAATTTACTTTAAAAGTGAAAACATTTCTCAAGGAACATAGCAAGCTATCTTTGCAAAGCATCTTTGAACTTGGCATGTTCTCCAAAAAACACTGGCATTTAATAACCTAAGATAAACAGAGAATTGTGACCTCCGACATCAGTGATGCTACGATGTGTCATGCCGAGGCACACCAAAATACAGCACATCTCAGATTTAATTATTATTTTGTTGTGTGTTTGATCAGAAAGGAGAGATATGCTCTGTCTGCCTGTACATCAACCTCTGACCTTGTCATTGGATCACAGGTTGCCTGTGCTGAAATCACTGCACTGCAAAGCATTCATAATGCCACAAACTGCCATGAGGCTTGGCGGATGACTGAACGCGCAGAGCTCTTTCAACAGTCTCTGAAATGTGTCACTGCACCTGGACTATCAGGGAGGGTTTTTTTTTTCTTCTCCTTCTTACAGAGGTGTCTGTTGAAGGAAAAGAAACACAGTCAGTTACACATGCAGAGTGTACACACACAGACACACAGACAGACACACACACACACACGCGCGCGCACACACGCACACACAGAATGAAAGATGTGGACACACACACAACCACACACACACACACACACACACACACACACAGCCACCAGCTATCCATCTAAAATCTTCTCAGACAAACTGGACCTCGAGTTCTAACTTTCCCGTAACTTCACCCAGATATTTTTAGATTTTGCCATCATCAAGGAGAAATGTCATTCCTGCTCCTCCAGGGTCTACTGCACTTTGAAAGTGGCATGCCAATTATTCATGATAAGGTAAGCGTACCCATTAAGCCCACCAAAATCTAAATTTCTTTATTTTTCAATCATCTTCACACATTTTTTTTGTGAAATGATTTCTTAAATAGTAAGATTTACCTCTCTTCTCAATGTTTATCACTGAATTGATGAATATTTCAAAGTACAATATGAAGATTTTTTACGAGAAAAGTGAAAAGTCTGAATGGGCTTAAATGGTAGCTGTGGTACCATTTAAGCCCACTTGTGTTCCAAATAAGCTCATATAGTTATTTCTCTATCAAAATACCTGGTGAGGTGTGTGAGTTGAGTTTAAACAGTGTAGCCTACATGGCATAAATGGTTTCAGACCAAAATATTTTTCCAAAATGTAAGATTTGCCAAAAAAATAATGCATAAAACCTAATTAAATATTACAGCATCTCTTACTTCATATACTTCATAAAAATCTTCATCCAAACAGAGAAATGTACTTTTTCTTATTGATTATTGTTAGTTCATTACATTACGCCTTTTAAACCAACAACTTGAGATTGTACAGCACTTTTTATGTCCCTCAAAGGCATTTTTCATTAGCATGCGTGCCAACTTGCATGCATTTCAATGGGGTGTACCATTTAAGCCCACCTAGTACCCATTAAGCCCGCCTATACAAAAAGCTATTTTATGGAAATAATCAACTCCACAAAACATTTCATGATGCATTTCTTTAAAGATCAATGCCAAACAAACTGGAATATGCTTACAATTCATTCCTAACCACCTTAAGTCTTACGGTAGAGTAAGATAAAGATGGTGTGTGGTTGTATCAAGAGAATATCGGCGTTTGCTCGCTCATAAAACACATCTTTCCATTTGAAGGGAAATGCTATAATTTATTAAAACACTGCATGTATATATATAAAAATCATTACATTTACCTCTTAGTTCACTAAATATGAAACTATTTTCAAAACATTTCACTTAAACTAGCAGAAATTCTATGATTTCTGACATGTCCCAAAACAGCAAAGTTTTGAGGCAACTTCTTGTCAGTAGTCCTGAGACTGGATTCACTTGGACGGGGATCGACGATAAAAAATGTGATTTGTTTGCAATAAAAAAACATTTTGTCAGTTACTAAACCCTTTAATTGGATAGGGTGATGAAAAACAAAATTCACCTTTTCCTTTTCTTTAAATTGACCTCAAAGTTGAAAGTGGGCTTAAAGGGTACATGGGCTTAATGGGTACGCTTACCTTATATCAAAGAAAAATGCAAAGGTGAACTTGGAAATGCATATATTAAGTATTAAAAAAGAAATAAGAAAGAAAACAATGTTTAAGGTTGTGAAAAGGTCACTTCTTTTCACCACTTATCAACAAAAAGGCACTGGCACCATCCTTCATACATAAAACACTTCATATTATGGACTACAGTTGGACTGCTCAGACTTTCAATAGAGCCCAGTAGTTGCTTATTAACTCACTAGCTGTAAAAGCGCTACTTCAGTGGACCTCAAGTGCTCAAAGCAGACACTGAGTGAAGTCATATACGTAGCCACAATGAGAACGAAATGAGAAACTTCAAAAGACTGTCTGGGCACTTTGCCTTGTTCTACACCAGAGACTAAGTGGACTTTCCCATTTCCGAGTCTAGCGCTACAGTAGGCCTGTGCTGCATAGTGATGGTGTTTGGACTCTCTTGAGAAATCCCTTTTTGCTTAATGCATTTTCCCATTAGTAATTGTTATGCTTTAATTTTGGCCTTAATTTAGACCAGCGTTCTCTTTTTATATTCTCTGCTCTGCGCCGCCGTCCGCTGAGCCGGCCGAGGTGGGAATACGGACATTTTCCCTTTTCTTCATGGCTCATTTAGGTGACCACTTCATTGCCTGCGGCACCAAATTAATCCAGACACCAATTTACAACACTTCTTTGTCTGGGGGATTATATCCCTCACTGCATAGAAAAAAAGCCCTCCCTCCTGTCATCAAGGCAGATGAAGACGTCCATCCACTCCTCAGTGTGTTTATTTTTCTGTTATTCTTCACCACACTGCACTCTCTCTCTCTCTCTGCAGTACAGGACAAGCCAGGATATGTAATGTCATTATGGAGAGAAGCATTAGCCTGAGCGCGAGAGGACAGGTGATGCCTTAGGCTGATGGCTTGGCGTGTTTATTATAATTGAATCCTGTCAGAGTTCAGGTATCACAGGTAATTGACTGATGGGATTGGCCGACAGGCTTGTGGTGGTGGTGGATGGAGGAAGGATGCCGACTCTGGGGCTTTGCGGCGTACAGCTTGTGTAATCTCCCACGTTAACAACAGCGGGGCGTCGCAAGAAAGTCAGGCTGACAAAAGAAGTGAGGAGGGGGAGGGGTGAAGAGGTCCCTTAGCAGATCCCGGAAAGTTGATGAAACCCAAATTATTGAGGATGAGGAGACTGAAGATGTGCCACGTTGCGGTGAAAAAAAGTCCAAAGTCGCACAGTCCCCTCCCTTAATGAACCATATCTAATCTCTGCTTCCAATTTTCCTCCGCTGCCCTTTCGGGAGAAGTGTTTTGCATGGCTGAGGCAAACTACTTGAAGAAATGTCTCTCTTTCTTTTTTGCCTTCTTAGTCTACTTGCCATGAGAGGGGACCCGGAAATGTGTGGTACCCCAAAGCTTTTTGATGGAAATGTATAGTATAGGTCCCCAGTACATAGAAACTGTCGGATGCTACTTTGTAAATGTTGAGCATTTTTATTAGTATAATTAACATAAATTAGCATAATCACTTTTATGGCCTTGTTACAGGATCAGTATGACCAATCTACACAATCTTGGTGTGGTTGTGGGGGTTTTGGAGGATGCTGAAGTCATTTGTGACATTTATAAATGCCTGTCAGATTCAAAATTCCTCTTAGTGTCAAGGGTAGACACATTTTATGCCATGATGAGCTGATTTTAGCAACGTTTTTGGGTAATTTGCATACCATAAACCTTACCTTGTCCCTGGTCTTGCTGGTGTGCTGTGATGTACTGTGCTGTGCAATCTATTTTGCTTCACTCTTCCAAGACATTCCCTCACATGGAGAAGCGGAAAGCACATTGTGAGGAGCAACAAAGCGCTGGCAGAGAAAATGGGGTCAAGAGAAGTGAAGGCCAACGGCTGTGGGAGAAATGACTTGGAATGAGGTTGATCAGGAAAGCCAGAGACATGAAGAGATGGAGAGACGGGGGTGCACATGAAGTGAGAGAGTAAAGGGGTGGGGGGGCTATGAAAAAGAGAAAAAAACTGACAAAGGGATTGAGATTGAAAAGAGAGAAAGAGAAAAAGAAAGAGAAAGAGAAAGAGGGTCTAAATGAGACACAGAGTGAGAGAGAAGTGGAGAGAGAAAGATCAGAAAAAGAGTTTTTGACCGAGATTGAAGGGGGCAGGCAACAAAGGGGACGAAATATACACAGCCTTCAAAAAAGGAGGGAGGAAGACGGAAAGGCGATGAAATTGGATGTTTCTCTGTACTCCCACTGCATATGACTCCTTCCTTCCTTCCTGGAAAATTAATCAGAAGGGAGCAGGGCCGTAAGAGACATTTTCAAATAACGGGGTCAAACTGCATACTGTACATTTAGAATGCTTCAATCTCTTCAGTCAAACTATTAAGTTCGTTTTCATTAATCACTGTCTTGAGGATAAATGAGGGTGGCGTATACACGCTGAATTTGCCATTGTTGATCATAGATCGATTTTCACCATATATAAATTTGACATTTCTGAAAAAAAATACTGAGGACATGACCTCTCTGTCCTCAATGGTAGTTACGGCCATGGAGGGGAGAAATATAACAAGAAAGCAGAAGGTTAAAAGAAGCAGAGAGGACCGGATGTAGGCAATCAGAGAGAGAGGGAAACAGAGAAACAAACACACAGGAACATGAATAAAACTGGATGTAGGCAGCCTCAGAGATGGAAGCAAAAGTATGTGCAGTCCTCCTCATGACTGGTGGAAGGGTGTTGTGTGTGCTATCCTTCTCTTGCATCATATTCACTTCACATAATACAATCAATACTCACAAGTCCATATAGATCAGATTGTAATGCAAACTGCCACATCTCTCTCTCTCTCTCTCTCTCTCTCTCTCTCTCTCTCTCTCTCTCTCCCACGCACGCATGCGCAGATACAGACACAAACACACACACAGAGACACACACACACACACGCAAGCACGCACGCATGCACGCACGCGCACACACACACAAACACACACAGAGAGAGGTTAAGCTTCCGTCACCCGATAAATGCAACATCAACTTGGCTACAAAACTCAATCGGGCCTACCATTGAGTCTAAACGAATCAGGCTCTGGGACAATATGTTTAATTGCTTCGGTAAGTAGAAGTAAACTGCAGGGGGCATGTGAATTCACCCACAAAAACATGGCACGCTTAATTAATTTCAAATGTGCCATTGATAGAATTTGTCCGATAATAGATTAGAATAGAGTGCCCTCAGGTGGGAGAATCAATTACTACCAAAGATAAAATTGTCTTCGAATTGCCATGTTGCCATGTTTGCATAATAATCAGGGCCAGAGAAATGAGAACTAGTTTGAATACATTAGCACTGAACATGTACCTCCCAGCAAAGTCTCCCCAATCGTCAATCAAACAGAGGCTTTTCAAGAGACAAAATAGCTAGAAGAGGTGGACTTAATAATAACCACGAACCAAGAGGACAGTACTGGGTAGTGTGTGTGTGTGTGTGTGTGTGTGTGTGTGTGTGTGTGTGTGTGTGTGTGTGTGTGCGTGTGCGTGTGCGTGTGCGTGTGTGTGTGTGTGTGTGTGTGTGTGGTGTGTGTGAATGTGTGTGTGTGTGTGAGAGAGAGTGTGTCTGTGCGCGCGTGTGGTTGGGTGTGTGTGCATGTGTGTGTGTTTGTTTGCACATGAGTGACTAAGTGCGTGTGTAGTGGGTTGGGGGGGTTATAGCACAAAGACTCCAGTCACATTTCTCTGATTTGCATTCAGTCAGCATGGCCATTTGCTTTTTGCTCCACCTGTGTGCCGCTCTCCTTTAAGACATCTGGGGGGAGAGGGGGGAAAGAGAGAGAAAGAGAAAAAAATGTATTGCGATGATGGACGTCAGTTCCAATAGGTTGCCATGGTGATTGTTCTGCAAAAAGAAAATTAAGTCACGGCTTTTTATACTCCCCTCTGAAAAGCCCGACTATTACCAGGATGCTCACAGCATGCCAGGCTTTCCCGTTCTCCCCCCATGCCTTTTCATATGCAGTATGAGTGGCATTCTAAATTGTACATTGAACAAGTGCACATGTGTGAGTGCAAATAACTAGAACTCAGAAGTAAGGCCATTCAATAAAAAAATGTAGGGGATAACACATCATCCGACACACTCTTACTGGTCGTGTGCGTAGCGTAGCAGAGCAGAGCTACACAAGCAAAGCCCAGAGCAACTCACCACACTCGACTACAGTAATATCGACTACTTCCCACTGACTTCTATTGCTCTCAGCTCTCACTGACAAATCCTTCGAGGGTGTTCTTGGTATCTGTCCTCAGAACCCAAAATCCATATGATTAGATGTAGAACATTGTGTAGGTGCAGACAGTGCATCTCTCTCAGTAGATACAGGAGGGTACCAGCTCTTACAGTAACACCCACTATGGTACTACCTCCCACTGACTACCAGTAGTCATCCAAGCTCTTGACTACAGTAATATTCTGACTACCATTTCAAATCAGATTTCCCTTATGAATCCTTTACAGGCTATACTTAGTGTCTGTCCTTCGAATCCAAAATCCATGTGATGAGATGAGTAAGACATTGTATATGGGTGCAGATAGGGCATATCTCTGTGGAGATACAGGAGAGTGCCAGCAATGCGTGTTCAGGACCAAGGACAGCAGCCAGCTGTTGTCCATGTAATGCTCCAGAGTTAAGCAGTCTGCACTATGGCTCTCCACACTTCAAGTGCAGTAACACCCACTACAGTACACCACCTCTCACTGAATACGAGTAAGTCTCAAATATCTTTCTGACAAGTCTGAAGATGTTCTTGGTATCTTTCCCCAGAATCCAAAATCCAAGGGATGTACTTCAAACTTTGTAGGTGCATACAGTGCATCTCTCTCTGAGTACAGGACTGTACCGGCTCTGCATGGTCAGGACCAGAGCAAAGTGGTCTGCACCATGGCTTGGTTGGTTGTGTAGGTGCAGACAGTGCTTCCACAGCCACTTTACAGACAGCTGCCCCGTTCGCCCCATGCCTGCAGGTCACCTAGGGATGCTGTCGAGCGAGCGCAGCCCATAAGGCTGGTGGCTAATTGTCAAAATTGTCCTTACCATTGGCTTAAACCTGAAAATATTAGTGATTTCTGAGAGGACGATATGGATTTACATCAAATGTACAATAACCTGGGAGTTACTGTATATCCTTCTGATTTCTTACATGTTTGGCATTTGCAAGTCGTCCTCCGGTAGCATCTAGCAAACGAAATTGTTTTACGGCAGTCATGATAACAGTAACACAGACGGTCTTCAAAGCCAACCCGCAGTACAGTGCATGAAATCACTCGTGACGTAATATAGACAATTAAAGCTGTATTTTATGAAGATCAAGCACATTTCAACTAAGTGCTGTTTGGAGGTACAATTTGTCTTGCCCTTGGGAAAATGGCAATAAAAAATATTACAAATTCTATCTAAAGCAACAGTAGCATCTCTGGTGGAGCTCCATAGGACCCCATTCATTCTGACTGGGCTCTGCGTTCCTCCGTTGGCTGGCTCCCCCAGAGTGCAGTACCGCCCGAATAAAGTCGTAAGCTTTCTCTCTCGTCATATCCATAAACCCTCTCTGGCAGTGTTAATTTCGTCAACCATGACTATGACTAAAATATTTCGTCAAAGCCCTTTTTTGATTTTGGTCATTTAGACTAAGACTAAGACTAAATTGGGGAGGCAATGACTAAAATATGACTAAGACTAAAATTGATTTTCGTCATTGTGACTAAGACTAAGACTAAAATTTAAAAAGCTGACTAAATTAACACTGGTGTTAAATAAAATAGAGAAAAAGAGAACCAGTGTGTGAAGAAGTTTCATTCTGCACAGTGTGATATATGTTAAAAAGAGAAGCAGTGTCCGGAGAAGGTTTATTCTGTACAGTCAATGATATATGTAAAAAAGAGAAGCAGTGTGTGAAGTTCTATCATGTACAGTGTTGACTAAAATTACTAAAATGACTAAAAATTGACTAAGACTAAAATTGATTTTCGTCATTTAGACAAAGACTAAGACTAAATTGGGTAGGCCATGACTAAAATATGACTAAGACTAAAATTGATTTTCGTCATTGTGACTAAGACTACGACTAAATCAAAAAAAGCTGACAAAATTAACACTGCTCTCTGGTGCTTCTCTCTATGGGTACAGGAGCATGAAAGCTATACATGTCCAAGACCACGGAGAGCAACCAGCACAGTGCAATCTAGTACACACCAGGGCTTGACACTGGCACCTGCCAACCGGCCAAATGCTGGTAAAACTTGGCTGTGGCTGGTAACAATTTCAGTGTCACTGGCCAATTTGGTAGGTAGCTTATTCCATGCACATATCAGAATAGAGTATATTTTGCACTTTTCCCTTATCAATTGTTTGTATTTAAGTTTGTGAAAAAGCTCAGTTACTCAGCTACTCAGTTTCTATTTGTTTGTTTCATTTCCATGTAGAAACCCATGCACTCATCTTCTTGCTTTAAGCACCTCATCTTCTGAGGTTAGATGTACAGCGTCATAATTAAAAAAACAAAAACAAATTTGTGGCTAGTAGAATAGCTGGATGGCTAGTGACTCGGGAAAATCACTGGCCACAGTGGCCGGCAAGCAAAAAAGTTAATGTCAAGCCCTGGTACACACCACAACTCTACACACTCCACTACAGAAACCACTCCTGCTATCTCCCCCTTAACAGCAGTCCTCCAAGCTATCCCTGATAATTCCTTAAAGGCAGATCATAGCATTTGTCCTCAGAGCCCTGCAATCCATATGCTGAGAGGTAGAACATTTTGTAGGTGCAGCCAGTACTTATAGTAAGGGCTCTAAGCCGAGAAATCGTTACGCGCTGGATAGAAGCATATAATTCGGTACACGTGTTCCTTGACTGATTTGAAGACATCCTAGAAGGGGTGCCCCTTGAAAGAAAAATGTCTACCATGTCATATACAATATGTCATGTTGGTAATGCATTACATTGTTATTACATGACATTATACTTAGCTGACAATGTTAATATAGTCCTCAGAAGAGATGAAGCAAGGGTAGCCTGCTAGACCAGATTGATAAAACTACAAAATGTACATAGTGTGAAAGTATGGGTGAGTCTGTGCTTACGTGCTTGACTGCATGTAACATTGTGAACGATTTGAGAAGATTCTTGGTCTGAATTAAAATGAGCATTGCCAACACTAAAACTATGGTGAGAATAGACTGCTGCTAATGCTCGATTTGAATGGGATAGTGTCAGTGCAAGATGCCCTAGGTAGCAGGTTCTCCATCCTCTAATTTCCATAACAGATATACGTATTTTATTTGTATGAGAGAGGGTAAAGGACAGGACCTTTCCATATGTATGAAGAACCCCATAAGATCACCTAATTCTATATTTTTACAAGTGCATATTGTGAGAGCATTTCAGTCATCTTTAGAATGGCATTACATATTACTCAATATAGGCCTACATGTAGGCCACAGTATGGCTTCAGTTCAAATTAAATGGGAATGATTTCTTAGTGTATGTTGAGTAAGAAGACAGAGATAAAAAAAAAAATGTATTTGCAGACAAGTCCTCGCCTAGTACTTGTGTCAAAAGTTGTATTAGTTAGCTCAGTAATCATTGAGTACTTAAACTGCTATCAAAACTGACAGCTGATGGACAACATGTACTGTAGGTCTTTTGCCACCCTTACCCATAGGAGAAATATCTATATAGAACAACACTTCTCATATGGTATATACTATGAAAGTAAATCATTACCTGGACTCATTTTCTTGATATGCAAGGCACATAAATAGTCTGGGCGGAAGAATAGTCGATCATACCCCGCCCCCCCAAACAAAATGCCACAAGACTTTTTTTAACCTTCAAGATTTTGAGTGGTAACAGTAACATAACTCATTCCCATTACACCTTTTTGCATAATATTGTACATGTCCTCAGAATGCTCTACATCAGTGGTTCTCAAACCTTTTGTGTGAAGTACCCCCTGAGAAAATACTGAGCTCTCCGAGTACCACCTTGACAACCAACATTAGAATATCGCAGTAAAGGCCTTCCATATTCACTTTTGCCAGTCAGTACAGGAGAGGTTCATAATGGCATTCCAAGTACCTACCACCAGAGATGTCTCAAGTACCACCAGTGGTACGCGTACCACAGTTTGAGCACCACCGCTCTACATGTTTCAGTTCTATAGTTGTACTGTACAGTACAGTGCAGTGCAGTGGAGTGCAGTACAGTACAGTAGCATACAGAATGGTGCAGTATAATAAAGTACAGTAGAGTATAGTACAGTACAGTACAGTAGCATACAGTACGGTGCAGTACAGTACAGTAGCATACAGTACGGTGCAGTATAGTACAGTACAGTACAGTACAGTAGCATACAGTACGGTGCAGTACAGTACAGTAGCATAAAGTACGGTGGAGTCTAGTTAAGTACAGTACAGTAGCATACAGTACGGTGCAGTCTAGTACAGTACAGTACAGTACAGTACAGTACAGTACAGTACAGTACAGTACAGTACAGTACAGTACAGTAGCATACTGCACGGTGCAGTAGAGTACAGTACGGTATATCACATTACAGTACAGTACAGTACAGTATAGTAGAGTACAGTACAGTGCAATACAGTAGAGTACAGTATAGTCTTATAGACGTTAGCCCTCCAAAGCCAATAGGATTTCCACATGCTGTTGTTTAGTTAGCCTATGTGAGAGAGGGAAGGCAGGCAGACATGTTTTAAACAAAGGACCACAAATAAAAAATAACGAGCAAACAATAAATTAAGTGGTTAGGTAGCCAACATGTCATCTAGATTAAAGCCAAAAGTAGATGGAAAAACAGACATGTTACCATTTTGCTCTTTTAAAACAAAGTATCTGTCAATATACTGTATGGATGTTGTATTGTATATTGATTATTCATAATTTCCTAAGCATAAATGCCCTTATCACTCCATTGTACACTTAGGACTGCGATATACATATCTGAACATTAATCAGCATACATTTGTCATTTGACAGCTGTCACTGACACTTGATATGTACATGTATTATTGACTTGATTGATATGAATATATTTCAGTTGGACTCCTAGGGTTAAATCATTGAGGGGGTCCTAAGGAAGTAGTAGTAGTTTGTGTGTGTGCGCGCATGTGTAAGTGGGATTAAAATTATTGTTTGCCATCTTTATCTGAAGAGCAGACTGAGTGTCTGAACCTGCTAATGCTAGCATGCTAACATTGGGACAGTTATGTGTGGCCCAGTTCAAGGGTTTATCTCTTCTCCCCTAAATTTTCTAGCCACAATTTTCTTTTTGGATGTTATAGATATGACCCACTGCAAATTTTTAAAACTCTTAATGAATGTTGGTTCAATAGCTAAATGCCCAGAAATGAGCTCTCAATTGTAGAGTGATCTCATTCTGACCATGGTTTTTATGATTTTCCTGTTTTTGAATCTAAATAAGACATATATAACATTGTTTTTATGGCAAGTTTTGCACATATTTTCAAAGTTCAGTTTGTATACATCACACACAAGTAGGTGGATCGGCCCATAACACCATTATGTCCAGGCAGTACAGCATTTTACTACTATTGGCTGGTTTTGGGCAGCCATCTTGGATTTACCCCATAAAAATGACCTTAATGACATTGAAATTTGGGGCACCCCTTCTGAAATGATGGAGAACACCCTAAGGAAGGTCTACACCGATTTTGGTGCTTCTATCCAGCGCGTAACGATTAGGCCCTTTTTGGACGCTAAGAGACCCAGCTATTACCCGCTGGAAGCAACAGAGTGCCGGCTACATATGTTCAGCACCATGGAGAGCAGCCACAGTGCAGTCTGTTGTTTGGGGAGTCGTAGCTGTTTCAACATGATCTCACATATTCAATTCAAATCTTTATTTACATTAGACACAAAATTCATGGTCCATATCAAGGTATACAAAATAGTAAAAGTACATAACAAGACAAAGTAAGAAAATAAAATAAAATAAAAGACAGGTGCACACCCCTCAGACATATAGGCAGCCTCTCCAGTGTTGCCTAAGCTTGGAGGAGAACCTCAATATGTCCTCAATATGTCCAACACATAAGTTAAAAAAGGAAGACAGTTTTATTCCATTGGCTTTGTAAGTCCACTGCACTCTTGATGGAAACATCATCTCACAGCAGAACTGAAACACCCATCAAGATGATATTCTGAATCCCCAGTTGAATATATTCCCCCTTCATTTTCTGGCCTTCCTAATGCACTGGGAGAAAAATGTTATAGCAATAGCCACACCATGATGAATTTTTCGCCCAGGACACCCCTTTGCACATATTCCCTGAAAAAATAATATTGCTCAAATGCAGGGCCAGACACATCAATTTTACCTAACACTTTTCCCCCACTGCCTCAGTCTGTCACCAGTGAGTTTTTGTAAGTGCTCAATTTCATGGTTGGTCAGGTATTGTCCTTACTTAAATGTAATGCTGGCGAGTTTAGAGCGCCACACCATTCCACTGTTTCCACGGAGGCCAGGAGATGGTAATGAGGCTGGGATCAGGGCTGCAAAAAAGGTTAATGATCGTGTGGGCCCACACTGAGTGACATTTGCAAAATATGGATTGCCTTTTTTACATTCAGCTGTGTGATCACATTTACAGACAGAGGGGAGAGGGGAATGATTGAGAGGGTAGACGGGAAAGAGGAAAAGTGAGGAGATCATTGGAAGTGAGACGGAGGGGAAGTGAGAATGACAGAAAAGGAGAGGATACAGGAGAGAGAAAGGAGGGACAAAGACAGTGTGTCCAGGAAGGAAATAATTCAATTCCAGAGGCTATTCTGTGTTATTCATCTACAAACATTTCATTGGTACGCATGTGCCAAACAAACTGGCTAATCCATGTCGCCATTTGATGTTAATGGGACCGATGCGATTGAGCATGGTCATTTCATCATTGCATATGTTGAGCTGAAGGAGAAACCATCAATCATGTCTTTTTTTCACATTGGTACTGGGCAATTGTAGACATGCAGCGTAGAAGTAGCATCTGATGGTTAATGAATACATGAATACTGACAACCAGGGCTGACAGCTTTTTGACCAGGCTTGGGACAAAATCATCTGAAAGGTGCCCCGTCTACATACATACAATGTAATGGATGTCCAAATCCTCCCAACCCATCACCCACCCCCCTGATGGGCCAGCTGATGACTACACAAATCATATTTTAGATAGATAGGCCTATAACTAGAAAGTGAAGAGGTGATGAAGACAACAGACAAAACTTTTGCCTGTTTTCTGCTGCTATATATAAATGTAACAAAATTAAAAAGAAGAAAAGAAGAAAAATTGAGACCCACCTCTTCATTTTCGAAGATTACTCAACTGGAGACGCACCACACGGAAGAGCGTAGTGTATTAATTACTACTTCAGATAGATATAACTAGAAAGTCTGCTCTATACTTTTGGTGCACATATACCTATAGATGCCTCAGGTAAAACACCAACACTGCAGCTTGGTACATGGTACATCGTTGGCACTGTGCATATTGACAGGGTTATGAAATGGCTAAAGCATGCAATTTATTCATCTTTTTTCGAAGTTTGATTTTAGATGCTTTTACTACACAAACATCCCAAACAACACATCTGATATAAAGATTGATATGAACGTTTCATTGCTGGATCCATTGGAAGTTTTGCCTGCTTCTTATTACCGATGGATTTTTGCCAGTGCAAAATGAAACAGTGTAGCCTGCAGGGAGAGCCCAATTAGAGGTGTGTGCTCCATGGATATTCAGCAAGTTTCTCATTGACAAGTCCAACTCCCACACACTAACCAAAACATTCCGTCCCTCCCTATGCTGTTCTTTATATTATTTCTGTCTGCATCCAGTCTCAAAGTCCCAGGTGGATCTTTCAAGTGGGTGTTTTCTTTCTTATTATCATTGTTAGCTTTCCATTTTACTTGGCGTCTCTCTCCGAATACATAATGTTACCCTCCATCCCCCATAAAACAATGGCCATCCACCAATATCAATAGAAAAGGGTTCAATTTTTTGTAAAATAAATAAATAAAATACTACTTTGTGCTCTTCTCATCCTATACAACAGGGTCCTCCAACACATATTTTTCTTGCCTTTCCAATAGGAATGTGAGATACATTCCTCCCACGCCCTGCTCTGTCCCATGCAATCAAAACCAGTCCCAGACACTCAAGCACTCTTCATCACAGGCTCCTATGGTACTCAAAGGAAATGTAAATTTTTCTATTGAAAGTGAGGTGAAAGTGAAAGCCCAACTGGGAAACTCCAACTCCCATTGTCATTGTGACACAGCACTCCACAGCACACAAGTGAACACTGCACACTGCACACAACGAAATTGCACTTATGCCTCACCCGTGTATCGTTTTTCAAAATGGATAGAGCCCTATAGTGTCTGGCAAAAGAGCTCTTCAAATGTTGCATATGAATCAGTGAAGCAACAGTTTGTATACCAATATACCAGCAGAACCACCTTCAGCCCTGCAAGGCATCAAAGAAAAGCTGCCAAAGAGCCATATAGCATGTGTGCAAAGAGGGAGGACTTGGGCTGAGAGGAAAATGTGGTTTCTCTAATTATGTCCCAGGCTCTGATGTAAATGCAAAGGGTCTGGGGAGGAACTCAGCATCTTACAGACCACAGGAGACTCTGCGTGCCTGCTCCACCTCAGAGGGAAAAAACTAAAAGTTAGATGGAGGAAATACAGAGAGAGGGAAGGAGAGAATGGGAGAGGAGAGTGCATGGTGAAAGAAGGACAGGGACTGCGCCTATAGTTTTGGTCCTTGTCGAATGAGTCATGATGATGATGAGTCTTGCAAAAGAATGGTGGTGGATTATCCCACGTTACATGTGTTCGGCAACATTTGGATGCTACTAACCAAAAAGTAGCCAATGTTTCAACATTTTATTTACCTAATGAGGAAACTATAGGCCTACATACTCATAATTTCATTTAATATTTAGTCCTACCTCCCATTCTCGTTCTCTGACACACACACTATTTCTCTGTGACACTGTCTCTCTACCCCCAACCCTTGTCTGTCTGTCTGTCTGTCTGTCTGTCTGTCTGTCTGTCTGTCTGTCTGTCTGTCTGTCTGTCTGTCTGTCTGTCTCTCTCTCTCTCTCTCTCTCTCTCTCTCTCTCTCTCTCTCTCTCTCTCGCTCTCTCACACTCTCAAGTCAAGTAGATGATTGAATGAATCTCAATGAATCTGCATAATAATGCAGTTCTCTTTGAGTTAAGACTGGGCTGCCACTCCACTCAAGGGTGTCTCTCTGTCTCTCTCTCTCTCTCTCTGTGTGTGTGTGTGTGTGTGTGTGTGTGTGTGTGTGTGTGTGTGTGTGTGTGTGTGTGTGTGTGTGTGTGTGTGTGTGTGTGTGAGAGAGAGAGAGAGAGAGAGAGAGAGAGAGAGAGAGAGAGAGAGAGAGAGAGAGAGAGAGAGAGAGAGAAGGAAAGCCCGATTTCAGCAAGAAAACTGCTTATGCCTCACAGAAACCACCTTTTCAAGGCTGCAAGGCAGCCAAAATTATGCATCTGTGGTTCCTCCGCAAACCCCTAGCCCACCCCCCAATCTCACCCCACCCTTAAAGACCTTAAGGACGGAGTGCCTGTGGGACCTGCTGTGGTTTTGCACAGGGCTGACCAAACCTCAAGGTCAGTGGAGCGACATCTGCATACACATATGCAGACGCCCCCTAAAATAGCAGAACCAGCACTTCTCTGTCCATTTTTTTTCATTCACCCCAGTGGTCTAGTTGTCAGTAGTACCCACTACTACGCTCTAGCCATTGGTGGTATCCAGATGGCGAGGAATATTTGGTGAAGTGTTCACAGACATGTCATGAAGAACTCAAAGATATTGCTTTTGACCAGAAATGTAGATAACCTCCATCGCTTGCAGGCTAAGGCTAAAATAACACATGCCAGTGATATGATATCTCTTAAAGTATTGGTTTAGGCTGACAAATACTTCAAGAAATGGGTGACATGCAAGGTCAGAAAGGCGAGAGGGAGAGAGAGAAGGGGGGGTGGGGGTGTAATGGACTCATGACTCAATACTTTTATCTATTCGGCACAAGGACAGATAACACTTTTAACAGTATCCCTGAGGTGTTGTCTGGTAGTGAAATAAATAAATTAATTCAATAAAATAATTACATAAATAAATAAATAAATATTTTTCAAAATCATGCAGTACATGTACGGTATAAAGTTAATCCACAGTGACAGCTCTGCAACACACTTACTCTGAGACAGATGGATGCATAAATGAATGGAGAGGACAAAACAACAGTTGACAGGTTGTTGTGAATTTGAGCAGTGCGTTTCACTGTGTGTGGCAATCAAACTACCCCCCCCCATCTCCTATCTTACCCTTCAGTCCTCTTTTAAAGATATTCACCTGTTGAAGGATGCCTGACATGCAGTAACAACAATAGTTCTCAAAGATATTACCAATAATACATGGGCGTGAACATATACACACATGTTCACATGTACACGCACACACACACACAAAGCACGACAAGTGTCAAATGTTAATTTAGAGTCTTGTTAGGCCCTATGCTTTCCCTATACCTTAGACAGAAACACATGGTGTGATTCTGTCACTAAATATCATCAAATGAATTGAAATTGAAAAATATTTCATTATTCTTAGCCTGGGAAATCCTGCTTTACACAATTGTTTCCATCTGAAAGACAGCATGGGAACTATACCCTAAACCGAGGGAGCCTGGAGATAGTCAAAGAGCTGGGAGGGGTTGAAACGCGATGATGGCAGTTTGATTGAATAGATGAAACTGATATGATTGGCTATGGGCTACGAAATGACACATTCATAACACCCAATTAACGGGGCAAACGTAAACCACACCTTTCCTACGAGAAATTGAATAGGTAGTCTCCAGACTATATCACGTGTGAGTCGTATGGTGTTAACCAGGCAACCTTACTCTGGTAGTGGTGGTGAATTTGTTTTGCACGTACAGGAAAGAACCTTGAACATTTAACCTTGAAAATACGCTGATCACGGTCCTATTCCCTTACAATCTACGGACAGGACAGACAACGGCATAGAAGCACAGCACTCTGCCGAATGTAAGAGGCCATTAAACTCTGTGTGGATCAGACGAGACTTACGGTCCTGAGATTTTTTATGGAGGGCACTCTCTCTCTTCCCCAGTGAGGCAGGGCTTAGTGAAGGACTGCTGAGGCGAGTTCAAAAAAGCACTCATGTAAGCAGAACTTGTTGGAACTTGCTGGAAGTCCCTTTAGATTGTGTTTGTTGTTTTCCCTGTTGTGCAGACATCAGGGTGGACAAAAGGCCCTGACTACTACACTCACGCTGAACAAATGCAAACTCGTCCACTCTCCACACTCTCAATAGTATAGCAAGATCATTATCAGCAGCAGCAGCAGGAAAGAAAGAAAGAAAGAAAGAAAGAAAGAAAGAAAGAAAGAAAGAAAGAAAGAAAGAAAGAAAAAAGAAAGACATACAGAAATCTGTTCGTCCGTCCGTCCGTCCGTCAATCAATTAATCATCTTTGCCTAGTGTTTTCCTCAACAGAAAAAAATGTTGCACAGAAATCACACGTAGGCCGTTATAGTTAACAATGCACCTTTTCCGGAGATTTCGCAACCCAGAAGAGTGTCACAAACAGTCGCACGCCGTTAGTCATCAGCAGAATTAAAAAAAAACATAGTTCAGGCATACACACTGTACATAGGAAACATGGTCCAATCATCCCTCACCACTATGACAACTTCATTGGAGGAGGTTTTGTCCAAAAGAATCACTTTGAACTAACAAGTATTATTTATTCACATACTTGATTGAAAAAACGAATGAATTCTTAGAAACCAAAGTAATTCATTGAAAAGGTTCCCTTGCAGCTATCTGTGAGAACTTCAGACATTAGCACTCCTGTGCAAAACACTCGTGTGAAAAAACGAGATTTAATTAGCAAACAAACACAGGGAGACTGGTAGCCTAGAAAATGAAATATAGGCCTACTAAATAAAAAACACAAATAACTACTATATCACAGCATTTATTAACAAATAATTCACACTAAACATATTCAATATCACTTGTCTTTAGCATTTAGCTGAGGAGTGATAGGAGAGAGAGAGAGAGAGAGAGAGAGAGAGAGAGAGAGAGAGAGAGAGAGAGAGAGAGAGAGAGAGAGAGAGAGAGAGAGAGAGAGAGAGAGAGCAGAGAGAAAAAAAGAGAATGAGGCAGACATAATTATTGTGTGCCCTACAGCATGATTGTATTATGAGGAAAACATAATGAGTTCAGAGAAAACGTCCTAATTCACCTGTAAGCTTTCAGGCCCATTCTACGAAATTTCCCACTATTCATTGTTTGTCTGACTACTAGGTTGCATAGTCTTGCAGGACCTGTGCAGACCAGTCTGATTCTAGCCTGACCTGGGGTGCATTTCTCGAAACCATAGTTGATAACGACGTTAGCTACTTTGTTGGTTGCAATGCCATTTCACATTGGCAACTACCCAAGTTGCTAACTGGCTAACAACTACGTTTTGAGAAATGCACCCCTGTGCAGCACTCCACTCACTAGGTCTAGGAGAGCACGCATTGGATTTGTTTTAGGCGTGGCTTCATCTACCCTATGTCCATCTTTACCACTGACAAATTCCTTCAAAATCGTTCTCTGTTCATTCTCTGTTCTGTGTATCTTTAAAGAATCAATGAAGTAAAGAATATGTCGCCTGACTCCTTGAGCCACAATTTTATTGAAACTACAATCGCTTCGGCAAGTTTCATGATGGAGAGATTGATAGAAATCCAGTCCTGTTTGGTTGTAATTTGCTTTAGGATATATCCCAAAGATTATGTTACTCCCAAACCCAACTTGTATTATGCTGATTTACAGTGGCATATTAGGCCTAGAATTTTGTCCTGTGAAGAAAAATTATATTTTGTGCGCTCTTCCTGAGTCTTATTCTTTTCATTAGAACGTCATACAGTACACACATTCTCAGCGTAGCAAAAAAAGGGTCTACTAAGACAGTAATATCAGAGAGAGTAGAGAGAGAGAGGTTCCATTGGCCCATTGTTTCCTGGTTCTATTATGGCCCCCTTTAGGCAGACCTAGGCAGACCTAAGGACTGTTCTATTCATTGTAGGAGCATTATGACACTGCCCTTTAGGCAGACCGGAACCTGGTCGTGTTAGGTGCCCATAGAAACCTATTATGTTGGCATATCTCTATATACTTAAAGAATCTCTGGTAATGTCTTTTCAAGAATGTGCTGTGATTTGCCCCATTGGCAGTCAAGGCCCATTAACACAAGTGGCCATATTATGAAGTCTCGTGTCTCAACTGCCACACAAAAAGGCCATTATACATCCAAAGGGACATGTGAGGTCAAATACAAAATGAAACATTAGCAGAAGTATATGAGATATGGTAACATTTCGTATGCCATTTTCATACAGGAAAAGTACATTCTGAGATGTAGGGTGTCTCAGTAAAATATACAGAGAAGATAGGGTTATATTAAGAGTTATTCACTGCACTCCTACTGTCCCCCACACATACAGCACACACATTTACAGTACACATATAGCACAATACATTACAGTAGAGTACACACATGTCTACCTGTACCTACATCCAGCCATCCATCAACACATACACATATATAAAACACCCATATACATACATATATAAAACAACAGAACATCGACAATGTGTTTCATTATTTCTCTAATGGTTACTCGTTCAGTTTATGTTTGAGCTGACAATTTCGGTTTTGTCTTGAGAGAGCATAAGACCAGAAATAAAGTTAATTGGGGAGCAGCGAGTTCAGGCACAGTGTTAATTGTACATGCACTTTTGTTTTATTATGTCTGACCCTCCCCGACCACTACAGGCACAAACAGATGGTGACGCTGGCTGCACTTTCAGCTTTGCTCTTTGCCATATGCCTCCGGGCCACTGTAGGGGGGGGCAGTTGTCCCTCCATGGGCTCATTGTGGAGGCACCAACATCTGGCTGGGTCCTGAGGTTGGAGAGGGTAGTACGGGGTCACTAACCACTGGGCAGGCACTGGTGGCCAGCTAAGCAGAATTAAACAACAAAAAAAGAAATGGTGCTGACGGCCAGATAAGCAACTACGAAAGAGAGGATGAGAGGAAATTTAGAGGATTGTGCAAAGCTCCTTCCCAGTGTGAACAATGTGATTCATATAGCCATGTGGTTAGAGAGTAGAGATGATAAAAAACCCGGAGGATCCGGTTGGAGATCCGGGTCAAGACCTCATCCGAACAGACCGGATGGCTGTCGTGCATTGATCCGCCAAAGGCGGGTCAGACGGCATTTCATTAATATGTCAACAAAATGGCAGTTACAGCGCGAGAAATTGTGAAACCGGAATATAGGCCTATCCTCTTTAGTTGACTACAACAGCCATTCTCTAATCTCCCTAGTATGCTGTTCAGTCACGAACACTCACTGAGTAAAACTGAACCAACTCCCGCCTCGTCATTCATCGAGCCTGTTTGATCCGTCCAGCCTACGTTGTGGCCAATTGAGTGTTTGAGTCGCGGATCCCCGCTCCCTATGCGTGTGCTTCTGACTCTGTTGAGGTCTACATTTTAATGTTAATAGTGTTCTGCCAACGCTTTAACATCTCAGTCTGTAGGCTACTCTTAGGGAAATTATAGTCTACAGACATGACTCTACTATCACTCACTGCGTTACAGCGTAGTAGCCTAGTCTTTAAAGCCACTGCTGCTGTCACTCCCCTCGTCCGAGTCACTCAGCAGCGGCGCCCTCGGCGACTCGGTGAGACGAATCCTGACTGAGTTGTTGGTAGCAGCGAATCCCCTACGGATCGGATCAACGCTTAAGTTTCGTTTTTGCCACGAGTGTGTGAGTCGCAAGGCAACTCGGCAGCCGAAGCGAGTGGTTATCTGCTGCTCGCCTCCTGACTGTCCCAGCTCAACTGGACTTCTGCTCCCAAATGTTTGACGTTTAGTCTTCTTAAATACAAACACACACAGTATTAAGGCTATTGCAAAATCAGGAACATGCCGTTTCACTGCTGCCAAAGGCTGTTCGAGTTGTGGTTGCATGTTTAGTGAGGAGACCCAGGTGGGTCGGATCGCAGCATGAGTTTAGGAAGTGTTACATTCATAAAGTGAGTTTTGTTGATCTTACTCTTTGATTTATCAACGTGAATTGATAAATGGAACAACAAAGGCGAGGCGCATAGCTACTTAACGGCAGAAACGTTTTAAAAAATACATTATTTTTATTGATTTATATTTATTTTAAATGAGTGATCCGTGTGATCCGATTGATCCGTCTAATCCGGATACCCTACTTGGAATGATCCAATCAATCCGGACGCCTCAAAGATTCGAGTTTAGCACCTCTATTAGAGAGCTACTCTTCCCTCCATAATTAGAGGAGTCATCTGTTTCACGGCCTTCTACCGTTTCTTTAAAAAAAAACAAACAAAAAAACACGAGTTACATTAGTTATGGTGGTGTTAATATGGCATCATCGACGCTACTACATGTTTTACATGAATATGGTGGTGTTATTATGGTTATCATCAACACTACTACATATTTCACATAGTGGCCTACTACATATTTTGCCTTCTTTGGTAGTACTGCATCCCCCAGTATCTCCCAGTCTCAAATGTGCAATATTTCAACTTTGTGAGCTTCTGTTGATGCTTCTGTTTTGGGTTTCCCTGCTAATAAGCCACTTCGGCTAATAAGACGATTCCCTTTCTATATCTAATGTAAAGCAAGCAATCACTGTATACTTGTCATTCTCATCTGCAAAGGTATTGAATAAAAACTTATCATCTAATCTCTTCTGATTTGTTATTTTTGGGGATCTTGGAGCATGTAGCAAAGTGTGTACTTCTATTGCCATGTGACCATTCCCCATGGACTAAGAGTAGGATGTTGGACTGTACTTTGCATCATATTACCATTACAGGGCATGATTAGTCTCAATTGGCACGGTACGCTGATGTGTGCACTGCAACTACCCACACAATTGGAACGAGCACAAGACCAAACACAGACGTGTAGGTGTACAAATTAACATTGGAATAATTAAACTGACTAATTTGTAGTGGAACTGTATAATTCAAATATTTATGCTTTTTTTCCGGTGTTTAAAATAATACTGCACTGCAAGAGAGCAGTGATACCATATAGTGTATTTTAACAACCACCATATTGAGTTTATCGATTTATTCTGTGAGAACCTAACATATAGCCTATCTATTACACAGTTTGCATTTGTTTACTTAAGCCATGGGCAAGCTTATCAGGGACTCTCTAAAGACTTTTTGCAGACAGCTTGATGAATATGAATATGCTGGCACGAGGAAATGCATACAAATTACATTATGTGAGTTATAAAATGTGTTTATGTTAAACCAGAGATAGTTAGCTGTAGAAGTAGTTAATTGTCGCTAGCTGACCCTGCTGCTCCAAGTTGCGAGACTATAACGAAGTAATTACCGGTACATAGCACTCTAATGAGGAACTCTACCGCCAGAGTAAGTTACAAGTTACAAAGTCCGTCCCTGTTCCGCACTTAGACTTCCCTTGTAAATGCACATGCATCCATTATGCTGCATTAAAAATAATAGCAGCCAAGAGCCATTACTTTGGGTGGCTCCTAAGTGGCGGGAGCGATGGCAGATCATTCATCAAAAGTGACATCATTTATTTACCGAGGCACAAAATGAATTTGCTTTAATGTCCCTCCGTGTCTTATGGCCCCTCTCTGCCTCCGTGGTGCCGCCACACTGTAGGGATGCATTTAGCAGCTTTTACTTGCACAACCCACAGCTCTTTTACAACCATCAAAGCCCCCCAACCACCATCTTCAGTGATGGGGCCTAAGTTAATCCATTAGGTACAAATTGCCTTCAATTTTCAGTGGCTCCACGCTTGCTGTTGCCGTCACCATTCTGCGATGAAGAATGACTTCTCTGAGTAGTGTGTCTTTCCGCATCTTGCACCGTGAGTTTTTAGAAAGCCAGAGCGCAATTAAATGATACACTCAGCTGTGGCAACGTATTTTGGTCGGGATCAGAACAAGCCACCGTAGTGATCCAAATGAAGGACTGTGATTATGATTCACTGAGGCGTATCATATGTTCCATTTGTCAGGGGTGCCTTTGAACAATTCCCAAAGCTAGGCTACATCTGAGCACTTATTTAAGTTAAAAACAAGGCAAACCATTGGGACAGAGAGGGGGTGTGGCAAGTTTTAAGACAGGGCTAGTAAGGCTACAGGTGAGGTTGTGGTGTACCCTTCTCAATAGAATAGAATACACATACCATTTTTGATATAGTATAAGTACTAAGGCAACAGATATATAATATTTATACAGTATGAGCAATTAACAATATTGAGATATTGATATACAGTAAAAGCAATTGATGACTGACACAAATGGAATGTCCTCATTAAACCCATGAGAAAAAAATAAACATCCCCCTATTTTAAATATATACAGTATATAGCCAGAATGGTGAAACCTAATGGTATTGTACTAGAATGGAAAGTTTATAATTGTGTACCAATGTTGCAGTAGGCTGTAGAAAAGTTTTTTTGGCAGAACAGTGTGCACTAAATGACACACAATTGGTCACATTTTTCTGAAAACCAAAATTCTGGGGACTGTGGATGCAGACATCCTGGCTGCCTGCGCCTCATATGAAAGCTGACCCATTTCAATAATAGGTTGTATAAATTACCCCCCTCTGCAAATGTCTGGTGAATAAGCAGTTACAGACAAAAAAGCATTGTCTTTGCTTTTACTGTAGTTAAGTTCCATATTTTTACAGGAAGTGACTCATTAATGGAGGCTTTCCAAAATGGCCATTTAGGACAGTGCAGGTTTTTGCAGCACCTGGACCAGAAATCTATTTCAAAATCTATTTTAACAGCACGGGAACTTTCACAGAAGCATAGTCCTCTGTTTGAAGATGAGTCATCATAACTCGGTAAAAGTCAACGTGACTCTTTGAGAAACTCTTGGGATCAGACCAACAGCACATTCATAATCCCTGATGCCCATATGTTCCTACTGAACAAGCAACGTTACAGAATGCCCCAGTAATTCAACGTGGTATCACATTGAAAGATGATTGTTATGTCAGAGATGCTCTGTGGGAGAGGGCAAGGCAAGCTGTAAACATTTAAATTACCTATGGGAATTACGATGTGCAAAATGGTACAAACATTTAACATTGGGATTCAAACATTACTGTACATATTAACATTTTGGGGGCACTAGGGGTTAAAGATATAATATTCGCAGCCCCGACACACACACACACATTCAACACACTCAAATATTTACCGACAGGGTCATTGTCATTAAGGCCGATGGGCAATGGAAAGATCAGTTGAAGGAACATAGACTGTCAGTGCTGTTGGGGGATGGAATGTGTGTGTGTGTGTGTGTGTGTAAGTAAGAGAGAGAGAGAGAGAGAGAGAGAGAGAGAGAGAGAGAGAGAGAGATTAGTGTGGCGGGGTTGGGTGGATGGGGTTATCCATGGATTTAGTGTGGATTGAAAGGTAATGGGTGGGCTATGTTAGGGAGTGTAGAGGGATCCCAGAGGATCTCACCCAAGGGTTGGAGGGTTTGATTCCCCTGCTCCCTCTATTGATTTGTTTTTCCTGTATGGATTGCTTGGCCCTTGCCATCCGCTGGCAGACAATTTTTTACACCCCCCCCGTTTCATTTTTAAACACTTTTGAAGGGCATGCTTCTTCAGAGCACAATTTTGTTTCATCCTCTCTGACATCGCATTGGAGTCTTGTTCAGCTTTTGATCAATGTTGTTTGAAAGAAATGCCCTATTTTCCCCCTTCTCATAAAACTTTGAGAGGATGGTGGCTTATGTTGCGTGCAGGGTAGAGACAAACCAGAAATAATCTGCCAAATGTGATTTTCCTCCTTAGCCGACTGATCAGGAACTCAGAAAGTCATTTTCCCAACAGTGGAGTATTGCACATTTTGTATTGCACATATTATGCCAAAGATTTCAGGGTTCTGTAAATGCATAACTTTTTACTATCTTTGCTATCACAGGTGGCGAATGTTGAGAGAATGCTTGAAATAAAATACTGAATGCTTTAAATTGATGATGTCAATACCACCAACACTAAATGTGGACATCCCCCCCCCCAATTTTTTTTTTTGCAGTATTCATTTCATTTCAGTCCATTTTTGCAGTAGAGGGAAAGGCCGGGCTCATTGTAGCTATAGTGGAGATTAGTGAGTAGTGAAGAGTTCCTGTGTGGTGATAATAATAAAGAGATGAAAGCATCTTTTCTAGTGGAAAAATAGCAAGCCACGCCTCATCTTTATTTTTGGCTGTCCATGTGTCAAGGAGGGGGGTCCAGAGGCCAGACCAGGGGAGGGGAGTGGAAGGGAGATGTGCTCTAGAACATGTGTATATACAGTGTGTATATACAGTGTGCATATGTGTCTACTGTGTGTGTGTGTATGTGTGTGTGTCAGAGAGAGAGAGAGAGAGAGAGAGAGAGAGAGAGAGAGAGAGAGAGAGAGAGAGAGAGAGTGTGTCCTCAAAGGCGAGAGATGGTAAGATGTGGTGAGCTGGAGTGATTTGCGGTGAGTTCAGAGGTGATAATTGGTGCTGGCAGGAGAGGAGCTCCTTCGCAGATCAAGGAGCTGAAGAGAACAGCACTGCAGCACAAACTATCTATAGATACACAGCACAAAAGGTTAATAGGCTCTTCCATATAAACACATACAGACTACCACTGTGTTGAGAAAAAAAATATTGAACTGTTGGTTTGGGTGCCAAAAGTTGAAACAGTGCCGGTGCAAGTTATTCAACTAGTCTGTTGCTATTGTTCGGTTTTATTACATATTTACATATGATTATTTCTGAAGGTTATGAGCAGTTAACTTTTCACATGTGAAGTTGTGAAAGGGGGTCCTTGTGGACAATAAACTAACAGGCGGCATTTACCTTTTCTAACTATTATAGCATCACAGGCTATAGCCTATTTAGAGTCATTCGTAATGCATGTACTATCAAGGCTACTCGCAAAAAGTAGAGTTAACTTTGCGAAAACATGAAAAAAATGAGCTAGTAACAGGACCAGCCAAAGCGCGAGCTCTCAAACGCGGAAGTTAGGCCTATAACAAAATCCCTCTGATGCCACGGCGAGTGTCCACGGCGGATGAAGTTGACCTGATGTGTTCGGGAAGAAAGCTGTATGCGATCAAGACCGAGAGGACCAGAGACAGACAACTGCCTAATCGTAGTTGGAAGTCTGGGAGGGTCATATTGGTGTGCACCTGGTTTCAATCTTCCAAGCCACATCCCATAATACAGTACACTCTTGTGACACAACATTAATGGTTTGTAGCTTTATTATTTAAACCTTGATGCTTTTATTCCCAATTATTTATTAATGTATTTTAAACTAACTAAAACAAAATATCAAAACTTAAATAAAATAAATCAAATCCTGGAGGGCCCACTTCCAGCCCCAAATTTTCCCTCAACTGAACGCCCTGCACCAATGATTTGAACTTGTGCTGCTATTATTTAGAACGTTATGAACTTCCTACTTTGACAGTATTATATAGTAATCATGTAAAACCAACATAAACATTTTTAGACTCAAGAGAAAAAAAAAGTCAGGACTCCTTGGACAAATCCACTTCGAGCCCTGCTTCCTCCTCTGAAGAACTGTCCTCTGAACTTCCCTGAGAGGATGAGGAAGAGGAGGAATGATGAAGAATCAAGCAAGGCGAGTGGAGGAACCAGGTGAGCCCACAACTGGCATGGCAAAACCATCACACCATGGTTATCATCTGATTAATCCGGGACTTGAGTTTCTTAACCGCCTCAATAATCTGCCACATCTTTCTCTTGAGGATTTTGCAATCAGATTTAAGCTTGTAGATTTCGGTCCTCACGGCCCTCCTGCGACGCCGTTCCTTCTTGCAGAGGCTTCTGCACCATTCCCGTAACCATGTTGATTTGGTAGATTTTTTGGCCAGAATGAGAGCAACACCCTGTGTGTGCATAGTCAAGAAAAGTAAAAAAATAAATTGTTAATGATTTATTACATGCCCTGAGAATGGTCTTTGAGGTGCCGTTTCCACGTAGCTGGATATTTTTATATGTGGATATTTTTTTCTCCTGGTTGTATTGGTTTTGGCCTTCCGTTTCCACGTAGCAGATATTTAAAATCCAGGTATAAAAAGCAGGAGAAAAAATATCCTGTTTAGGGGGCTGAAACGCATTCATTACAACGGAGGATTTATTTTTATCCACATGTTGCGTTTACACCTAACAGGAGAAAAAAATACCCTGCTAAAAAAATATCCTGCTACGTGGAAACAGCACCTGAGATGGCAAGCTTTGCTTCAATTCACCCAAAATATTTTTAACACAATGGACCTTTTTCAACACTTAAAGATCTTTGTGTTGACCTAACATGGAGGACAACTACTGGTTCAGGTATTATAGAGTAACAAAATAGACACATGTCATTCTACTCATTTCAGAGTGCATGCACAGTTACTGGCTTTTTTGATTTACAGGGCAGTATTTTTTTCTGTATATTTCCTGTAAGTGGTATATTCTGTCCTTGATTGTAATTGGCTTTGGATACAAATGTCAGACAAATGTAATGAAGTGTGTTGACAAAGTTTTCTGATGCTAATGGAAATAACAAAAAATGTGAACAATTACATCACAAAATGACAAAATAGATATGGCAAAGTGGCTCGAGTTTCTTATAACATTGTAGGAAGTCACGTAAGCAATGAGAGATAAAAAGAATAAATGAAATTGAGGTGAAATGTGCATTGGTTAAGATAAAGTCCGGTATTTGATTATACATGCGATGTAATCAAATTAGCACAAATTAGCATATATTAATGATAATTAATGAAGCTGATATTAGATTAGATAAAGTTATGATAATATAATGGAATAACTATACGGCAAGCAGTATGCGATAAGGAAGGTACACTGATGAGACTTAAATTAGTGATTTTTTTCAGAAATACCTGTCAGAAAAACGACATAACGGGAAAAAAAAGGATAAACCTAATGTATTCTGCAGCCCTGCTTAACCATGGAAAACGTTTCTGGCGGCCGCTTTAACCCTGTGAGACCTGAACCATGAAAGGAATGAGAGAAAATTCTAATTTTTTGGAATTTGCTTCAATATTGGTCCCTTATAAGAAATGTAAAAAACAAAAAATCTAAATTTTGTTAAGGTCACTGAGATAGTTAATGCATCATATATGATGCATCAGGCTTTAAAGGGAATGAAAATCCCAATTTCATGACCATTGATAAATGACTTTTTAATGCATTTACAACTTTTTTTTTATTTAAAAAAGTTGTCAGACAATTTAATTTGAGGATTATCTTTAAATATTTAGTGAGATCCTGCCATTTTTTTAAGCCTATCCTTGTTTTAGCAGGACCATATTTTACATTTCCCACAGCCTGGTTGGGCAATTTTTGAAAATCTATGTAAAAACATAGCTGATCGAATGCTTAACAACCTATTTATGAGTGTAATATAGATCATTATTCATTTTTGATGTGTAATTTGAATATATGGGTCCATCACTACAATTGGACCATCATAATTTCAACATTTTGCATTACATTTTCAAAATTGCAAGTAAAACCTGTTTCTTAAGGCAATATCTTTGTCTTGAAGTAAAACAACTTGTGTGTTTTGTTAAACAATCGTCATGGTATGCTTTGTAAGTTTCCCTATGGCGAAATGCATTAATGGCTGACTTCCTGCCACTGCCTGATGGTGCTTATTTGTTTCATCAGTTTTAGCACGATCTCTCTGCAACACGGTGTAAAAATATAAACTCTTCCTTGATTAATTGCACAAAGCAAGTGTTCAAATTAAAGGATGTAGAGTAGACCTGTTCAAAAAAACTTTTTTTGGTAATTTTGAAGCCAATTGCTGTGATTCCCATACTCCAAGGTGTAAAATGACCAGACATAAAATTATTTTGATTTTGGACCATGGGAAGACCTGCCTCAAGAGCCATAAAGTTTCAATGTTTATTTTAATCAAAAACGCCTGACATTTGGCCCCATTTTGCCTAATAACTTCACAGCCATTTTTCATAGAGCATTGTGGGTGGTGTCACCTGAAAGCTGACAATATTTCCTTTCAGATGATACTCAATATGTCAGTATCATGCACAGTTATAGCTGACTTTAAAGCAGAAATGTGTTAAATTTAGGCGAATTTTGGTGGTTTCAGCTCAAACAATACTCAATTGGACCCCAGAAAGGTTTATGAATTCACCAAAGTATAGCGCCAAATTGAAGTCTGAAAGAAAATATATTTCCTAACATTTCATATATTGCCAGTGACACATCCTGAACTATCAGAACACAATATATAAAGTCGTGATCTCTTGCTTACTCTTCCTGTGCTGTCGGAACACAATATTGGCCTAATGGATCCTGATTTTGTTGGTTTGCCCACCAATAAATTATCAGTCTATAATTTTAATAGTAGGTGTATTCTAACATGGAAACATAGAATATCAATGTGTTTTGTGAAGCTACTACCTTGAAAACATCTAATAGCTACAGTTACGGTCAAGCAGCCAACTATTTGACACAAAAGTCCACAAAGATAGATTGCCGAGTGCGTCGCATCATCAGCTGTGGTTACTCGCTGTGGAAATAATCATAGCCGAGAAACGATGCCCGCAATCTATCATATTGCATAGCTGATATGGCTAACGAGGCTAACGTGATATTATCAAACTTTCTCAAAACGCATCCTTTTGCCTTGATTTTGCTCTAGAGTGACTGTATTTCACCCCAAACATGCAAAAATGAGGCAAACTTGTTCCAACTCCGGATAAATCCTTTAAGCAGTCCGGAGAAATTACCAGCTGTAAAACTAGTTCTAATCCTGTGCGAATGCGCTGATGTCTGTTAAATGCATGAAACGCGATATCTAATCTACTCAGGCTTGCAAACGTTACCGTCTTGAAGTAAGCATTGTTTTAGGGTGTTGCTCCAAAATGTTTTCGCTGTGTTAACGCAGCAGTGTTCAGATGCATTGACATGTATTCAGACGCACTACTATGGGCTCTGATGGAAAACCAGCAGGCAATTGCTAAATTTGTTCATCTGGGACAAGAGCCTCCATACATCTGTACTATAATGCATCATTAATATATTGTGAGGATGTATGGCACGTGACGACAAATCTCAACAGTGCCTGAGGGTTTACCCCTCACATTTTTTGTTCTTTCTCTGAGATGTTTCAATGTAATCCCAATTGGTCATTTCTATTAGCAATGTTCCGAGATAAAATTACATTGGGCTATTTTGGCCTGGAGTTCCCAAACTTTACTATGAGCCCTCCACATAGACTACAGGTAGATTCCAGCCAAGCCCCCCCTGACATGGGACGTGCCACACATTTTTTTTTCTGTGCACCCAGTTTCACACCTTGATAAAGTTTGTGTATTCCTAAGACCATTCAGGTATAGTCTAGTCGTGATTTCATGAACCCAGAAATGTTGAGTACCCTAAAGTTTTATTGCAGAAATGTCATCTATAGGTCAAATGAAGGGGATTTAGCTTGGTTGCCCAAAGTTGCACTTTGGGCAATTTGCATAATTAGCATAAATATATCGTTAAGGTTAAGACTACTGTAGGTGAATAGGCAAAAAACTTAAATCATAGATATCACCTTGAAACTTTCTCAGTTGATTACTGGTGATAAGAGAAGAAAAAAATGTATTGGATGTTTTCTGTATTTTGATGTTTAGATATGCAAATGAGGGCATGAATAATCAATTATGCCCTATTTGCATACACACAAAATCAGCTTTGCATGGTAAAACCAGACTCAAAATTATTTTTCTGTGGGTAAAATATGTATATTTCAGGGTTGAGTTAGTGAAAACCCTCTGAGGAACCTGGTCAAGAATAAGTTTTGACCTGGATATATTAAGGAATTGCCCCATACAATAAATATATACAGTATACAGTATATGTATTACATACAGTTGTGCTCATATGTTTACATACCCCAGCAGAATAAACGCTTTCTTCGCGATTTCTCACAAAATATGAAGGATTACACAAAACCTTTTTTTTTCACTCATTGCTAGTGACTAGCTTAAGATATTTATTAGCAATATTCTGTGTTTACTCTTTCAAAAGCATGATCACAACCCAAACTACCCAAATGACCCTGTTCAAAAGTTTACATACCCTAATTTCTAATGCTGAATATGGCCCTGGTTACCATCAGGGACCGCTCTAAATTGTTTGTGGTAGTTGTGGATAAGGCTCTCAATATTCTCAGATGACAAAACCGCACATTCTTCCTGGCAGAATGGTTGTTTCCTATAATATTTTTGGGTGTCTTGCTGGAACCTCACATTTGAGGTTTCCCCTGAATGGCTCAATGATGTTGAGATCAGGAGAGTGAGACGGTCGCTCAAAAACTTAATTTTTTTCTTTCTGAAGCTAGTGACGGGTTGATTTGGCTTTCTGTGTTGAAATATTGTCATGTTGGTATGTCCAAACAATGGACCATGTGCAGTTTCAAGGCTGATGTGTGTCAAGTTTCCTCCAGTATTTTTCACAGGGCAATGTATTCATCATTCTGCGAGTATGGATCAAAAGTATAATGCATTTGTAACTCAAATGTCCCCATGAAATCAGTGGTCCATGACCATGTTTCACAGAAGGGTATGGTGTAACTTTCATCAAAGGCTCCATTGACTGTTCTCCAAATGGTACTGTTAATAGTGGCCTAAAAAAGTTCCATATTGATCTAATTTTTCCAAATGACTTTGTCACAGGCATTTTGATGCTTCTCATTGTGCTATTTGGTGTATCATATGCAAAATAACATGTTTGCATTTTTGTGGTAATGGCTTTCTCCTGGCAACCCCCAACAGCCCATCTTTCCTCAAGTGCCTCTTTCCTGTACAGTTTAAAACATTTTTTCATGTTGTCCTATATTTCATCTGAAGTTATTGTTTGGTTGTCCTATGCCTCCTGAACAATTTCCCTTGCAATGATCATTGCAATGCAATGATTCCCTTGCCCATTGGCTTGATTCCAACAAAACTCCTCATATTGCATTTCTGAATTGAAATTCCAACGGTGCCAACATTACAATATTTCGACACAGAAAGCCAAATCAACCCGTCATTAGCTTCAGAAAGAATAAAATGAAGGTTTTTGAGTGACCATCTCACTCTCCTGATCTCAACATCATTGAGCCACTCAGGGGAAACCTCAAATGTGAGGTTCCAGCAAGACACCCAAAAATATTATAGGAAACAACCATTCTGCCAGGAAGAATGTGCTGTTTTGTCATCTGAGAACATTAAGAGCCTTATCCACAACTACCACAAACAATTTAGAGCGGTCCCTGATGTTAAACAGGGCCATATTCAGCATCAGAAACTAGGGTATGTAAACTTTTGAACAGGGTCATTTGGGTAGTTTGGGTTGTGATCATGCTTTTGAAAGAGTAAACACAGAATATTGCTAATAAATATCTTAAGCTAGTCACTAGCAATGAGTGAAAAAAAAGGTTTTGTGTAATCCTTCATATTTTGTGAGAAATCGCGAAGAAAGCATTTATTCTGCTGGGGTATGTAAACATATGAGCACAACTGTAGGCCTACTGCATAATGTACACAGCATGCAGGCATGCAGTGTAGAATAACTATTTACAGCATGCTTGTGTATACAAACACTAAATAACTATACAAGAGTAATTATTTTTACTGGTTTGAGGAAGGGCTTTAAGGTCTAAAATATCACATATGGTAGCAGAACGTTTTGGAGCAAAATCTGATTGTAGCACACTTTCACTACCTACTACCTCCTACTACTAAGATGCAGAATAACTACATTTTATTACCAAAAGTATACGCTCACCCATCCAAATGATCAGAGTCTGGTGTCCTATTCACTTAGCCTGGCTGCAGGTGTATGAAATCAAGCACTCAGGCATGCAGACATTTGTTAAAGAATGGGCCATTCTCCGGAGCTCAGTGAATTCATGCGTGAATTCTATTCTCATAGAATGCCACCTGTGCTACAAATTCAGTTGTGAAATTTTCTCATTTATAAATATTCCATAGTCAACTATCAGCTTTATTATAAGAAAATGGACACTGGGAACAACAGCAACTCATCCATTCTGAAGTGGTAGGCCACATAAACTGATGGAGGACATAATGCAAAGATGTCACCGACATTCTGTACAGTCAATTGCTACAGAGCCCCAAATTTCATGTGATCTTCAGATTTGCCCAAATACAGTGTGCAGAGTGCTTCATGGAATGGGTTTCCATGGCCAAAAAGCTTCTCCGAAGTCATGTATCACCAAGTGCTAAGCGAAGCCCCAGATTCGATAGTGTAAAGCACACTGCCACTGGAGATTATTGTAGACTTCAGGAGGCCTTTGGAGTGATGCATCAGGCATCTGGAAATCTGATGGATAAGTCTGAGTTTTGGAGGATGCCAGGAGAAGGGTACATTTTGGACTGCCAAGTGAAACTTGGTGCATGCGAAATGATGATGTGGGGTTGTTTTCTGGAGCTGGCCTTGGCCCCATTGTTCCAGTGAGATGGACTTTGAATGCTTCAGGATACCAAAACAGTTTGGGACAATTCCATGCTCTAAACCTTGAAGGAACAGTTTGGAGCAGGCCCCTTCCTCTTACAACATGACTATGTAGTGTACCTTGTTTGTGCATTGGTGCACTGCAAACAGACATGGATGACAGAGTATGGTGTGGATAAACTTGACTGGCACAGAGTCCTAACCTGAGCCTAATAGAACATGTTTGGTATGAATTACTCCATTAATTATTGTATACCATTGTGTAAGCACGCGCACACATGTAAACACATACAGTAGAACAACCACATGACCTTCACCATCTCCATATTTTGTTTTGACACTCTCTTCAGTCTCATTATCTTCTTGGTATTCATCCTTATGAACTGTGTGTGGTTTATTTTTGTTGTTTAGTAAGATAAGGTCCCCCCAAAACTTTTTAAATGGTATGGTGAGGGATGCAAATTATTGAATAATGCCATCATGATTATTTGATTAACATTTAACTGATATGATTGTATAATGTTTGTATACGTAGCTCTTTTGCATTTGTTCACTGTACGTATGTACATGCATAGAGTACAGCGGTTAAGCATGAAACACCTAATTCATCCATTTACGGTACATGTCAAACTGCTTCTTGACCAGGGTCCTCAAAAGGTTTTCACTAACTCAACCCCAAATATACATATTTTACCCACAGAAAAATAATTTTGAGTCTGGTTTTACCATGCAAAGCTGATTTCCTCTGTATGCAAATTAGGGCATAATTGATGATTCATGCCCTCATTTGCATATCTAAACATCAAAATACAAGAAACATCCAATACATATTTTTCTTCTCTCATCATCAGTAATGAACTGAGAAAGTTTCAAGGTGATATCTATGATTTAAGTTTTTTTGCCTATTCACCTGTAGTAGTCTTACCTTAACAATATATTTATGCTAATTACGCAAATTGCCCAAAGTCCAACTTTGGGCAACCAAGCTAAATCCCCTTCATTTGACCTATAGATGACATTTCTGCAATAAAACTTTAGGGTACTCAACATTTCTGGGTTCAGTATAGGGGCCTATGGGGATCACGACTAGACTAGTATTACAGAAGGCACAATACATACATATTTTAAAGAAAAAAATATTCCACTGGGATTTAAGCCTATTTTTGGTTTATTTTGGCTACTTAGGTCATTCAATTAATTTTGCTATATTTTCCCTGCCAATCTGCCACAGCCCCCCTGGCATCCTCTCATGGCCCCCCAGGCGTCCCCAGGCCCCACTTTGAAAACCCCTGCTATAGGCTACCCCATGTCCATATAAACTGGTCCAGTCCGAGTAGGCTTCACTCACACACACCAGAGGCACCGCCACACAAACAGAGCCTACTTCTCAATCTCTCTGTCAATCTCTCTCTCTCTCTCTCTCTCTCTCTCTCTCTCTCACACACACACACACACACACACACACACACACACACACACAACCACGTAGGGGCCTAGAGAGCTCAACAAGAGGTTTTTTTTTTTTGGGGGGGGGGGGGGGGGGGGATCGTGAATCGAGTTTGTTAATGAAAAAATCTAGATTTTTTTTTCAGGGTGAATCGCCCAGCCCTACATGAAAGTTTACTTAGTAATAGGGCTGGGCGGTTTTGGAAAAAATTAGCATCACGGTTTTCTTGATGAAAATTGATATCACGGTTTACTGCACGGTTTTTTGATATGCGACGATTTCCCCCCAAATCTTAATCTTTCTGAGGAAAAGATCTCAAATTAAATGTTAAAATGAGATAAAATCATGAATTTAAATTAATCTCCATTTATATTTTATCATTTTTTCATTTCAATAATATTTTCTATAATTTATAGTTTATATTTCCCTATCCAAGAAAGTCTCAAATTAGAGAAAATGCAGCATTTTATAAAATAACCTAAAATCTTGACCAGGGTGCCATAGATTGTTCAAGGAAGAAGGGTTAAATGATTATAAGCAGCTGTTTTGGGCTTTTTTCCAAGACAGCCCAAAACAGCTTATTTCGTTCTACACCTGGCAACACGAATTGCTTATTTGTCGTTCTACACCTGGCAACACATCCGGCGTGTTGCGCTGCCGCTGGACTAGCGAGTAAACAACAGTGGGACAAAAACGAAACAGACTGAAGACAGACACGGAAAACAAACGGATTTACTTGACATTGTGTGCATATTGTCTTTGAATTAAAGTCCAAATCCAACGTAGAAGGTATTTTGTCCAGTAGTTTGTGTCATATTGCGATGTGTTTCGCTCCTATTTTGCCCCCAAATCATTTCAAACAAATATAGCAATGTAGCAATGTCTGCCCATTGCATTTGAAAGCTAGGCTACTTTAGCTTATAAGTAGTCTTAACAGCAGCGCACACAACAGTTGGGATGGTAATTAAATACAGTTAAGAATCAGATAACTGTTGTAGCCTGTTAACATAGCACCACATAGAATTGCCTTTTATTTAACTTTGTGAGATCAAAGGTAGGCTAAATGAATTGAAATGTTTGTCATGATTCATCCATGCCATGTGTGTTCATCATGTTTCACTCTCACTAGCCTCTAGCGCGTAACCAATTATTTTATTAGTTCAATCAACATCTTACATTGTGGTGACATTCCCTAGTAGAACAGCAACAACAGTGGACTTAGCAGAGTTGAAATGAAGTGTCAGAGACTTATGAATTAGAAGAATCTTTGGAAGTGTGACACGGAGTATGAAGCTCACGCACATAACATAGTAGGCTATAAACAACAACAACAAAACCGTCTCATCAAAAAGAGAACCTTGTGTAGTGTAAACCGAGATCACGGTTTTTAAACCGTACACCGCCCAGCTCTACTTAGTAATTAACAAATATTTTCTAGTATGGTCCAAGTACAATCATTTTTGCTGCTAAAAATGGCTATTTTTATATATAATGAATACTTTTGATGGTGGTGGTAAGTATTCATGAAAAAGGTAACATTAGTGAATGGGCAGCATGATTTCTGGAAATACACAACAAAAAAATCTCACACAGTGTCCCTTTAGGTTGCCAGGTGAGGTTTTGTGTCACCAGAGACGGTAAAAAGTCGCTAAATTGGTTAGACTGGTAAGAGGACAAGATCCTGATATTTAGTGTTAACTACGCCTTGATAGCATACATCCCTTCCATATTTGGATAACCATCTTCCAAAATAACAATATCAATTTCCATTCTATGCATACATCTCGATTTTCAGTGACAACCCTCCTGCTACATAAATTACTACATCAATGACATCTGCATGGTCTTCACGTACTACAAGTTTGCAGTGTAGAAGTAATGGTCTTAAAAAATGGATCATATACCTTCTTCATCATCAGCGTGTTGGAAATGATTGTGAGAGTACTGATACAGTATCTACCTTAGGCATGCATTCATGCCACACATTACTTTCAAATTCGGACAACCGCCTTCCACGAACTCTAAGTACTACTCCACAATTCATACATCTCGATTGTCCATGACAACTTTATGTTTGTCCACAATTACTACATAATTTCCATGATAACAGAAATTTCCATTAACTCAAACTACTCTTTCACAATTTGCACGTCTTGGGTTTCTATGAAACCTACATAACCTTTACATCTAAACTCCTTTCCAAAGTCTTGACATCCTAACAATTTAATTGCCAAATACCTGTAAGCTACATGCACATTCCGGCCAGCACCCTCACAAGAATTTGAGCTTACCTTATTTGATGTCGGCATCTTAGTAAGAATGATTGTAACAAATTAAGACATTGACATTTATACAAAACAATTAGCCACACCTCCTTAAATGCATACGTACATGAGTGCCTTCCACAATTCCAACACCAATTTCCATGGAATGCCATTTGCACAATGCACATTTGCACAGAGATATATTAATTGAAACTAGTTCCAAAATGGATGATTTGAAGCCTGCTTGATAAGTGATCTAATTGAAATCTGATGGGATTTTTCTTTTTTTTGGCCATTTGAGACTTAATATTACAATGTGTCTCAATGGAAATATGATGTATGATGTATGTAATGATGTAATAATATTTGAACTCCCATACCTTCTTCATTGATGTCATGTTGGAAATGATACCAAAGAAAGTCTCCACACAAGAACAATCTCTCGGGGTTAAATGCATTGGCCACGGTGTAGTACGGGGGCGTGGCCTGAGGACACGAGTGGATGGAAAATGAACTCCCTTGCGCATGGTCAGTGTGTGCGACAAACATTTCCGTACTCAAAATCCGAAAGAGGATATCCGGTTGTCAGTGTTCAGTGTGTGGCCAAATTAACTGAAGCTGTTGGTCAGTAGTAATTGCTGGGGGTAATTAAGGACAGCTGACAAACATTCACGCTGTCCTATGACCTGTTCCACACTCCGACCCTCGCGGAAGTGGCATTGCACTTACTTAACCATGCTTCCAATACTGACCGTAGAAGAAGAATTGTACTCCCCTCGCCATCATCCCGTACTACGCTGTTATGACGGGGGGCAATCGCTATTCCGACATACCGCTATTCCGACATACCGCTATTCCGACAGCCGACATACCGTAAGGTTAGGGTTAGGGTCAGGGTCAGGGTCAGGGTTAGGGTTAGGGTAACTGTATGCACTCTCCCTAAACTTAGTAAAAGCTGAGCAACGTAGCACAAACCAAAGAAATTGCATAACTCGCGCCGGTATTCCGACAATAGACATCAATGTCGGAATAGTGACATGTCGGAATAGCGCCACGTAACCGTTATGACGACAGTACACCCTCTTGTCTCAAGCCTCTTTGATGATACTGAGAGGACAAGACTCTGATATTTAAAAGTCTAAGGGGTCTTACACACCAAGGCGGTAAAGCGTCGCGGAACGGCCGCGTTTTTTTTACCGGCGTCAGTGAAAATACATTGAAACCTATCTGTCCTTACACACCAACCGGCGGTAGTCGGGCGTCAGCGGCGCGGGAGCCGGCTCCGCGCCGCGCTGCATTTGGAAAATAGAACTCGAGCGTATTTTTCACGCCGGCGACCGGCGGTGGCTCATTCAAATGAATGGCAAAGTAGCATGCTAGCTTTGGCTGTGGGAAGGGTTTTGAATAGGACTGGCCGCGCACGGCAACGCTGTCAGTGTGAAAGGCAGAGAAAAACACGCCGGCCAAAACAAGCAGAAAGACCGCGTCCGTCCCGGGACCGTTCCGCCTTGGTATGTTTTGGCCCTAAGGGGTCTTACACACTAGGGCGGTAAAGCGTAGCGGAACTTCTGCAACTTTTACCGGCGCCTGTGAAAAGGTAGCATGTCATTATTCCGACGTCTCTTTAGTCCGATGCGTCAATATTTCGAAAATTTCCCATTGATCCTACAGCCCACTAACTCCCACTAGCCCACTAACACTCCAAGTCAGTGAAGCGTCGCGGGACGGAAGCAATTTTTACCGGCGGTTACATGGAAACATATCTGTCCTTACACACCAACCGGCGGTAGTTGGGCGTCAGCGGTGCGGGAGCCGATTCCGCTCCGCTCCACGCTGCATTTAGAAAAAGCAAATTTTGGGCGACAGTGGCCTGCGGTGTCCCATTCAATTGAATGGCAAAGTAGCGTGCTAGCTTTGGCTGTGGGGGGGGTTTGAACAGGACTGGCCGTGCACGCAGACTCTGGTGGTGTGAAAGGCAGAGTTAGAACACACCGGACGAAACTAAGCAGAAAGACCTTATTAGGGGTCTTACACACCAGGGCGGTAAAGCGTCGCGTAACGGCTATGTTTTTTACCGGAGTCGGTGAAAATACATTAAATCATATCTGTCCTTACACACCAACCGGTGGTAGTCGAGCATCAGCGGCGCCGCGCTGCATTTGGAAAATAGAACTCGAGCGTATTTTTCACGCCAGCGACCGGCGGTGTCTCATTCAAATGAATGGCAAAGTAGCATGCTAGCTTTGGCTGTGGGGAGGGTTTTGAACAGGACTGGCCGTGCACGCCGACACTGTCAGTGCGAAAGGCAGAGAAAAACATACCGGCCGAAACTAAGCAGAAAGACCTCGTTCGTCCCACGACCGTTCCGTTCGGCTTTGGTATGTTTTGCACCGTAGCCTCCCTTCCGCTCTGCTATGCCTTGGTGTGAATTCGGCCTAATAGAGAAAAAGAGCACTTCTGAAAGTTTGAGGGGGAATATTTTTTTTGCACGACGTACACTACAAGTGAGCCGACTTACCCCCCAACCTGCACTTTTTTTGCCATCAAATCTGACGGCTTCGGGGGTAGCATGACATTTTTCCGACACCCCTTTGGTCCGATTCGTCAATATTCCGAAAATTTCCCATTAATCCTACAGCCCACTAACTCGAAATAATTAAATGAAACCCTTTGCTCCGACAGCACAATATTCCGACCAATGGCTGTTTGGGGTTGGTCATCATCCCAGCTCGTATTGGTGCATTCCCCAGAGGTAGGAGCTTCCTAGTAGGCAACAAGAAGGCAGCTACCTCCCACTTGAAAGCGTTCCAACCAGCAAGTCAAACAAACTACTAACATGGAGGGACAAAAACTACATATCCACTTCTCAAAGATGTCAGCAATGTAAACAACATCATGCGTTATTTTCATTTAGCTGCATTTGATCTTTGAAATACGCAATGTCAATATAACTACACCTTAGAAAAGTTAACAGGCTGTTTTGCAACCGTTAACCTGTCCGAATCAACTTTATTTGTCCATAGAATGGTGATGTGCAACATAAACTATATTTAACACTGTGCGCTGCCATTGCTGTGATGACATCACGATAGTCAATGGGGCGAAGTCGGTTTGCTTCGCTTTTGCCCCAGCTCGCGACTTGAACATTCCGCTTCAACAGGCGTTCCAATGCATTTTACCTAGTAGGAGGTCAGAAACATCCCATTTCCCATCCTCAGGGAATGCACCATATGTCCTGCTTTTCCCGGTGCCAAGTAGACTTCAGCTGCATGCGCTGCGACGAGCACATAGATGCCGTCTGAGTCGGTCTTGCTGTGCCCTTACCAAAACCACCCCTAAACATAACCTGTCATTAATGCTATGTTGCCAAGTTTTAAAATTGTGCCCTACCCAAAACCATTCCTAACCCTAACCTGTCAGTAGGCTATTGCAATGTTTCTGAGTCTTAAATTTGTGCCTTGACCAAAACTTTCCCTAAACCTAACCTGTCACAAACAGCAGCATGACCACTGCGTAGGCTTCAGAGATGACGGTGATCTTAAGCAGCTTTTGGTCGGAACATTGGACTGTCGGGACAAAGGGTTTCATTTAATTGGTAAAAAGTTATCTGAGACTAAGTGCTGTAGGATCAATGGGAAATGCTCGGAACATTGACGCATCGGACCAATGGTGCGTCGGAAAAATGAGCGGACCCCGGCTTCGGGTAGCATGTGCGAGCTACCTGCCTTCTGCCCCATTGACTTTGCATTTACGATGTCACTCAGCTGGCTAGTTTTTGTCTTACTTTTTTATAAATCAATGTACTAGTTTCAAGGGTGGCAACAGCCAAAATATTGATTAATGGATTGTCAGGGGGTTATATAAGCAAAAATAAACTTGCCACTCTTTACCACGAACGAACCGAGAAGATATGATTCTTGGCCCATCGTATACTATGGACATGCCCTTGTCCCAGGAAGGGCTGTTTGGGACTGAGGCAATCGACGCGATGAATGAATTCATGCGGTACCACTCAATGAGCCACCTTTTAACCTGTGGTCTCACCCCATTCAGACTGACTTCAAGTCAGTACAGTTTGTGCCTTCGCCGGTTCCCTCTAACGAAGCATACACACCAACGGCCCGGACGTCCACAGTACGTCCACTTAATGTGTCCTTTATCTGTCCAAAATGGTTAGAATGCATGAAAACAAATCATGCCTTGCACAGAGGAACGAGGTGTAAGCGTGGCGCATGCCCGTCCCGACCGGACATGTCCGCGTTGCTCCTTGAAAATAGAATTCGAGTCTATTTTCCTGCATGGACGTCCGCGTTCAATGCGCGGCTCCAATTGAAAATGAATGGCTGCTGCCCGCGGATAGAACGTGGACGTTAATTGTGCCGTGTGAAAGGCAGCCCGCGAACCTCTCGGACTCGCACTGCTCACGGAGACGTTAAAGGTACACTGTGCAGGAAATGGTCAAAAAAGGTACGGCAACTATGCTGCTCATTGAAACGGCGCTGCCTATTGCCAAATTTATGAAAGTTTACTAAAGCTGGGCTTACACTGTGCGACTTTTGCCCCGATTTGGCACTCGCACGACTTTTTGAGAGTCGGGCCGATTTCTTGCTCAATCGCAGGCCAATCGTGAGTCTCGCATCGTGCAGTGTACATGGGGTAACAACAAGCGATTTCGCCTCACGATCGTGCAATCGCAGGGTCGCAAGAAAATCAAAACGGTTTGAAATTCTGGTCATGGGTCGTGGCTCGTGCATAAATCGCACACTTAAAGCAGTGCAACGACCCGATTTGACACTTCACATGCACACATGAATAGGGCCGTGCGATTCGCTGTTGAATGCGACCTCATCTCCACCTCAGGTGCGCATGTTCCCTCTGCAGACCGGGGAAACATGCCTGTCGTGTCGTAGGGTGGAAGCATTTCGCTCGCATCCGAATGTCGGCTCGTGTAGTGTGAGGACGTGAGTCGTGAGTTGTGAACTTTTAAACAGTGAAATTCAATCGTGCAGTGTGAGCAGAAGCTTAAGCCCTACGAGTTAAAATATCGCACAGTGTATGCCCGGCTTAAGTAATAAACGAATATTTTCTCGTATGCAGCTAAAAATCGCTATTTTTGGAAATTCAAAATGGCAGACCATGGAGCCCCTTTGTATGAAATGTATGAAAAGTGCAATTTTTCCAGTCATAATGAATACTTAGAATTTGATGGTGGTGGTAAGTATTCATGAAAAAAGTAACATTAGTGAATGGGCAGCATGAATTCTGGAAATAAATAACTAAAAATCTCACACAGTGTACCTATAAGGAAATGTGCCGTCTGTGTGTGCATGTACCGTAACTCTCCCCCCTCACACTGGATGTGGTTTCTTCTACTCCAGCCCTTTCCCTGCCTAGGCCAAGAGTGGCCTCAGTCCAAGGGGAGTCTATCCCTCCAACCTTGGATCCTGGTGCTTCCATGGGCTTGGCAAGGGAACACATGGACCTCAATGCATCCGGATTTCCAGGTAATGTCATCAGAACGATCCAGGGAGGTAGGGCGGAGACTGATCAGAAATAATGCACAGCACTGTGATTTCTAGTCTTTTGTTTATTTTGAAATAATGAAAAGCCTGTAGTCATTCCCGATTTCTTCTGAAGATATTATGTCGCCAATTTATTTCCTAATTATGCCTGAAAATAAACTCAGATGAAAAGGGTATAAAATGCTAATTTTACTTTGTCAGGACACAATGGAATAGGTCCGAAGTAAAATGGTGTTGGAAGTATATAAATACATTCCTCATGTTTTACAATGACTTTGGTGAGCATTTGCATTTATAGCCGAATCCCCATTTGCATCTTTGTGCTCTCTCTCTCTCTCTCTCTCTCTCTCTCTACCTTCTCCTTCTGGTGAAGTGGTTTGGTTTGTCTTTCCAACCTTATCTGGGCCATTACAAAAATCCCTCATAAGTGCTACTGCATATGGATCAGCTTTTTTTTCAGAGTTCAGAGTGCTCTCAAAGCTATATTTTCTTCCCTTCTTTCTTTCAGCTAAATAATTCATATGCACATTATAATTAGGCAGACCTACTGCTGCACAAATGGGGTTCCCCTGATATACCTCCCACCACAACCACTCCATATTACAGTACATTCAACATGTCTCGAAGTGAAACTGCATGTAGTCTACAATCACCTCTTCCCTTATGGTGAACATAAAGGGGACTTGACTGGAGCACAAAGTCTTCTTTAGGTTTTCTAATAGGCACACAGAAATTCTTTGGTACCTGCCTATATGCTAGCCCTAGACTAGTCATACTTGTCCTACTGTTCTGTAGGAAAGGGTTGGCTAAAAGGTTGTCTTTCGAATCCCTCTGCATGTAATAGATCCTGTCGGCATGTCTGGACTGCCAAAATGAGAGGGCAGTGTAAGGATAGACCGATATATATATCGTATCGGTATCGGGCCGATATTTGCATATTTTAAAGCAACACTCCAGTTTTTTTTACACAGGACCTAATTTCCGAGTCAACCAGAGTGTTAAAAGTGTGTCCAGATCGTTTTTTTGAAATTCCATGCAGTCATTGTAAAACCACAGGTCGATGTTGCTAAGCTAGCGCAAGTGATCCACTTTTGTTAGCATGACCCAAAAAAGCAGTCTTAACAAGTTCAATAAACACTCAAAGCACGTCAATTACTTCGCCAGGCTATCGACACAAATACCCACGTTGATAGAGAGATTTAGGGAGTAAACCAACCTTATAATTACATTGCTCACCCGCATTTGTAGTCCTACTTCCTGATTTGGCAGTCGCGGACTGATATCTAACACCAATGTTACCGGTTCTCACTGTCAAGTTTGTTTTGAGCGCAGCTGTCTGCTAGAACTACGATCAGAGGAACACTGATCATAAAAAAGAATGGCAATATTCGGAGAACCCGACGCTTTTGATGACGAGGACGAGCAAATTCGTGTATGAGCCGGAATATACTGCATTAGAGTTGAGATGGATTTGACAAGGTCCGAGAGCGCGTCTGTATGAGGCAGCCACTGGAAATGTAGCAGAAAGCCGGAACAGAATAACAGGGGATTGGTGTCGTGTCAGTGCCGAAATTGCAAGGCATTGGAGATGGAAGAAGAATGTTTTTCCTGTCGAGTTGGGACTTAGTTTCCCCACAGATGCAAGAGATGGAGATTGCATAGTTCCATATAGTCTAGATGCTGGCACAGCACATCTCGAGATGTGTGCATAACGGAGCACCAGGACTTGTATCTCAATCGTGGAGTGCTAGAAACATTCTTCTCAGTCGAAAAAATACCTGGACCTGCTGGACCCAATGGCCAGTTGTCAATGCGGTAAGTTATCAAAACATTTTGTGAGTTGTTCCCTAGTTGAACAACGAAGCTGCCGCGTAAGTTTATGTAAACAGTGTAACTGTAAGCAATGAAGGCACACCATCCATAGCACGTAAAGCACAGCAAAGGTTTTAGGTAACGTTAGCTAAATCATCATCAGTAAACACTGCTACAGTGACAGCAGCAGAGTGCCTTTGTAAGCTTGTAGGACAAACGTGATCTTCGGATACTGTTGATATCATGGATGTGGCACACCAGGGATTGGGAAGGTGAATGGCACCGCAGATGTTTTCAGACTTTTCTTTGCGGCTATTCTGATTGACTTTATGAAGTCGTCAGGGCTGAAATGATCACTGCAGATCACCCTGTTACGTAGCGTCTGATGTGTTTACTATCTCCTGCAGATAGGAGCTCATTTTGTTCTTTCCAGGTCTTTTTCAGGAAAAGAATGAGAACGTTTCTGTATGGGCTCTATTGTCGCAATTTTATATGCACATTTATTTACCATGTTGCCACGTTGTTGGTTTATATTCCACTATACATAAAAAAACGCAGTAATGTAGAGTATTGTGGTTCTAGCTGGCGTCTCACTGTTGAAGTGGGTTTACATCTGATCACAGCTGTGGAGAGCAAGGTAAAATTCCGCTGACTAGGAGAAACTAGTTCACCTTATTACAAAAATCCATGTATGGCCAGGTCAGTTTTATTTGAAACAGTATTCTATCACCAGAAACCTTCACATCCACAGCTTAGCATAATAATTGATGTGATTTGATTGCTTATTGAATTTGTTAAGACTGCTTTTTTGGGTCATGCTAGTAAAAGTGGATCACTTGCGCTAGCCTAGCAACATCGACCTGCGGTTTTACAAGGACTGCATGGAATTTAAAAAAAAAACGATCTGGACACACTCTGGCTGACTCGGAAATGAAGTCCTGTGTCTATAAAACTTTAAGTGTATCGTATCGGCCGATACGTGTGTGGTTTTGGCCAATACGCAACATTTATTATTTTATGTCATTCTGGGTTTTTTAAAAGCACCAAGACACTTCATTTTTTTATTACTTGATTGTTAGAGTGGGTGTTTAAATGTTACAAGTTCTACCTCAATTTGATAATGTTAAAGGAATGTTTATTTTTTTACTTGAGACCTGGAATATTTGTCATTTTTTAACCTTTTTTTTAAAACCCATATCGGCCCAAAATATCGGGTATCCGCCAAGGGTGATGAAAAAAAATCGTTATCGCATCGGCCATTAAAAAAATCGGTCGACCCCTAGGGCAGAGTATGCGGAGGGGAAAACAAGTTTCTTTGAATGAATAGCCTTATTCGATTTACTGCAAGGTCTGCATGCGCATGCAGACAGCAGTGCATTCTGGATGAAAATGTTGCATGATGGTTAGATTTCTTGCCCACCGTACAAATTTTCTGTCATGTTGCAACAACAAGGTAACATGTCACACTGTGTCAAACTATCGTGGGATCGATGCGACTACAGATGGACCTTGCAACTCCTGCAGTTGCTCATAACCGTTGATGCTCGTCTGTGTAACGCCTCCTTGGGACGCACCCCTGAACTGGTTGGCCAACAGTTCACTCACGTGTGTGTAGGCATGTTGTCCCAGTTTGAACTGCACCCCGCTTCGGCTCTTCCTCCCCACCTGTCCCCCCACACCTCACACGTGGTGTGCTAGTAGATCGAACTGGTTCGAGCGCATCACCTCGTGCAAATTAGTGGTCGTCTTTAAATGTGTAGTGTGTAATACCACCCACGTTGTCAAAACAAGTTCTCACTGAATTACTTTGTTAACGTCAATCAACAGGATCTGTCCCGAAGTCATTTAGTTCTAAAAGGAAAATACGGACAATTAAGATGTTCGTTTTGTTATGAAAAACGTTATGAAAAACTAATGTTGAGGTAAGCCACTGCAGAACATAGTGAATATTTGTCCATAGTGATGTATCCACACTGTTTACCCATTTGGGATACATCCCTTACGAACCATAGCTGTCATTTTTGTGACATCATCACTGTCCTACGAAATACCTACCCACACAGCAAAAAACTGCAGAGGTACTGAAACCTGCGCGGCGAATCGCCGCTGATATGGGAAGCGGGTCCGCATCCACTCCGAGTCCACTTGCACACCGGCGCGCATCCAAACCGGGTCCGCAACCCTCATCTGTTCTGACAGCAGAGTGGACCCGAGGCGTATCCAAGCAAGAACGGTCACATTCGCCGTGAATCCGTTACGAACACGCGAACCTGACCTTTGATTTGGTGCATCCGCCGCAAACTTCATTTGAATCCGCCAGACATTCACAGCGGATCCATTGCGGACCCTTGTTTCAATCATTCCAGATCCGCCTCTCGGACTCTGTTTTTGTGGTAATGGTAGCTTAGGCTACTAATTATATTCATAGCAGGCCTACATATATCACATTATTTTATAATATTTTATATAATATTCATTAACTGAATCAACGTAGGTCAACCCATCTAAATGGGGGTCTATTTAGGCAGACTGACCTAAGTCATAAAGTAGCAAAATTAGGGACAGCAATGGCTAAGGTGAAAATAAAGTTTTGTTATCAAAATGTCACAGTGGCAGGCAGTTAAAGGGTACAGTGTGATAGGCTACACAAGTTTAGCCCATGGATTTTTAATTCGAGATAGGCCACATTATTATAATAAATCCTGACTGTAGGCCCTACTTTGGAAGAGGCATCGTAGGCTACTGCGACATAAAACTAAAAAGAAACTTGAGTCAATGCTGGGAAAAAAACACTGTTTTTATATTTAAAGAAACTTTTACATTTACACATTTACGCTACTCCTCTTGGTCTGCCGCGTTGCTCCCCTCCGCGCTTCCTCGGCGCACTGCGGTCTGCCGCGTTGCTCCCCTCCGCGCTTCCTCGCCGCACTGCGGTCTGCCGCCAGATTAAACCATCTGATTGCTGATTGTTGGAGTTCTGGCGCACAGCAGAAAAAAATAATTAGCATTCCCTGGTAGCCATGACTCTCACCCACATCCAACTACCTAGACATCCCGACAGTATCCAGAGCAGGTGACTGCTTCCAGGGCTCTCAAGTTTTGAAGATTGTTTGGAGTGAGATTTAAAAATAAATAAATAAATTGGGGGGAATGGGGGCAGACATCGACTCGTCACCCATCGCAACATGATCTCCAAAAATTCTGTGCTCCTGGACACGGATGTTAAGGTCACAAAATCCGTGTCCAGGAGCACGGATTTTGCCAAAATTCCGTGCTCCTGGACACGGAATTGTTTTCCGTGCTCCTGGACACGGAATTGTTTTCCATGATGGACACAGAGAAGTGCTCTCTCTATAGGCTACTCCCACAGCTCTATGTTTCCACAGTCTTGTGTTTTCTCAGGATTTTTCTCATTTCAAATATTTTTTCTCAAAAAAATGTTTTCCTACTGACAGGTTAGGGCTAGGGATTGTTTTGGTCTGGGCACAGCTAGTTTCCTTTCATTCATTATATGAAGTTGATAGCCTAGCAACCAACTGGAAAAGGTTTTTCTCAAAAATATGTCTTTAATGTCAGGTTAAGATCAGGGAATGTTTTGGCCAGGGCACAACTTAAATTGCTATAGCATTATTTTGTTTAGGATTAGCATTTGGTATGTATTTTCTAATGATAGAGTTACACAGTGCTGTGGTAATAGCCTATAGCACTTCCGTGTGCCCATCACGGAAAACAATTCTGTGTCCAGGAACACGGAAAACAATTCCGTGTCCAGGAGCAAGGAAATTAAGCAAAATCCGTGCTCCTGGACACAGATTTCATGTCCTTAACATCCGTGTCCAGGAGCACGGAATTTTTGGAGATCAGGCTGCCCATCGACACAAGGTTTCCCTTCAACCCAGCTAGTTAAAAAATTATTCCATTTATTTATTCAATATGCTTAGCCCTAACCAGTGCTCGACTAGCAAAATAAAAGCAGCTGGGGATGGTCACTCAGAGATTGATTCTAATTATTGGTAGTTCGGGGGTTTCTCCCCCAAGAAAAATGTGAAAATGTAGTTATTAAAAGTGCAATTTTAACACAATATGTGAAGAAGGAATGCCTGTTTTAGACTGAGGTGATTTTTGACCATTTTCATTGAGGGGGATGATTTTAGACAAAGTTCATTGTGGGGGGATAGGCATAGCCTAAAATAGGCTACCTGTAGTCTTTATTGTGCATTGACATTAGCAGCTCTTAAAGTCCAATCGCTTTTTTAGGCGCCAGACCCAAATAATACCCTTTTTCATTCAGTACCATGATATCTCCAGCACTATTGGTTGCCCCTGACTTCTTTATCTTACTTGCCCTCTCTTCTACCACTACCTCTGCATTTCTCCATTCTCTCCAGTCTGTCTATTTGCCCACCTCCCACTCTGTCTCCTCTTCTTTCTCAACATCCACGGTTTATTCCCATGACATTCTGAATCAAATGCAATAAGAGATACATATCCTAAATGTGACGTGACGGCTCCTATAGCGACTATAAACTAGAACTAGATCCCCTTTCCATTGGATACACTGAACAAACTCTGATCGTCCTCAGCACAAGCCGACCGGTTGGTGGCACGTCATTTCTCCATATCTTGGGCTAATTGCTACGAGTCAGGGCCGGTTTTTAGCATAGGCCAGCTAGACGGTCGCCTAGAGCACAATGTGAAGGAGGGGCGCCGAAATGGCGCTCTCCTATGTGTAATTTTGCGATATGAAGTTTTTTTATGAAGTCGCAATCAACAAAGAGTGGCGAAAGCGCTCCTCACGGCAAAGCGCCCCTCAGCCAATAGTAATATCGCTTCCAACTGTCTCTGGGAAGTCTGTGAACCAATAAACAGACAGTTCTGAGAAAGGGGGCGGGACGAGTGACAGCCTGCGCTCTATTTTGAATTTGGAGACTCACTCGAGAGACAGAGGGCAAGCGCAAACAATAGTGCTGCTCTGCTCGATGGAGATTATTATGTTCTCATTAAACCACTCATTGCATGATGCAGGAGTTTCAGAGGGTGTTTTGGAACTATGTGATTTAATCAGCAACCGTTTGTGATTGTGGAAAGCCTAATAGTTATGAGGTTACTATTTGGAATTAGAGAGAAAAAGAGCTTTGTTTTTGATCAGAGAAATCGCTAGTTAGCATGCTAACATTAGCCAAGTATGCCAAGCAATGAAATCCAGTAAAGTAGCTGTTAGTAGCCTCACTACTCACTAACACCCACCTGATATCATAATAGGCCTACTTGCTTAGGTTGACAAGCAATGTAAAGTAAGACTGGTGCAATGTTTAAAACAATTTTAGCTGCCATATCTCCTTCCATCCACATGAATTACCTGCTTGTTGTAAGCTTAAAAAACATTAATTTCCAGACCAGAATGACATAGCCTACATTAATCATGTAACAGAACCATGCACAGCAGACAAGTGAGGCTATTTACTATATTTTGTATATTATGAAATTCAATAGCGTGACAGCTCTTCTCCCTTTCTCTCACCCTGTCCCTCCAGTTCAAACACATAGATAGCCCCCTTCTCATTCTCCTACTCACAAATGCACCACTATTTCCAGTCCAGAAATGAAATTGGTTTGGAAGACAGCACAAATGTGTAGCTTATTAAAATTGTTATGCTGCCATGCTTTGTGATGCTGCAGATAGTGTAGATCAATGCAGACCTCCTTGGTAGGCTTATTGTCTACACATGCATTTTACATGCAAATGTAGGCTGTATCACTCTCCTGGCATTTCAATTTCACGTTACAATTCAAACACATTGATAACCTCCCTCTCATCTGGGGTTGGGGGCCCCACCACCATCACATCCAACACACCACACAGTGAAGCTACTTTCATGCGACTCAATCTGATGTGTTGGTCGCATTTGAAGTCCATTTGATGAAAAACGGTTATTGTTCTTGATGCTATTTAGTTAAGCTTACTACGGATATTACTCTTGTGATCTGTAAGGTATAAGAAAGGGGGGTGGGGGGGGGGCGCGCCAGAACTCAAACTCGCCTAGGGCACCAAATAAGCCAGAACCGGCCCTGCTACGAGTTGTCAATAATTTCACTGTTTCTCATTGACAAATGAAATTACTGCTATTATTAGGCTGTATTCCTCATTCTGAGAAGCTTGCCTGTAAACACCACTACAAATAACGAATTTTATAATAAGCAAAGCACGCAGTTTCAATCATGCTTGGGGGACGATCATCAAACAATCAGCTGGGGTTATAGCTTAGCCTTGTTAACCATTTTGCGCTCTTTTAACGTCCCTGTCAAGGCTACATGGACTGGAAATATTGGTTTAAGGGGTAAAAACAGTAGCACAACTAATACTAGACTCATATTTTCACCTGTATAAAATTATCACCTGATGGTCATGGCTCCTGCGTCTCCAATTCCCCTACTTGCGATTTGCGAATTTTACAGTTCTCTTTGAACTCTGCTGCGCGCGCTATTGGATGAAACTCTGATCCACTGCATTGATCTGCCCGACAACCGAACAATCTATTTTCTGCTTGACTGAATAGCGTGGTTACTAGTCTGAACACAGAAGCGCTGTTACCAATTGCTGACGCTCTGTGGATAGGTTGGATGAATTAATGTGCACCTATTGGATAAGTAATCCAAACTTCAGAGTGTGAAATACCATGTGTGGCGTGTGAGAGTGTGAACTTGCTCAGATGAGTGTGTCACACTCTCAAAGAGTGAGACTTGAGAGCCCTGACAATATGTATATATAATATGTCCTTACCTCTGTTGTCTCTCTCAGCAATCGGAACAACATTCTTCTTTCCTTTCTGACGCTGTCACTTCTGTCCTGCTATTTTGTTTTGCTGGTAAAAAGACCTTTGGAGCAAAAATGTGTGCACCGCACACACGTAATAGCGTCGTATCCAGCAGAGTAGTGCCTTCCTTTCCCATCTCAACGCAACATGCCACGGTTTCATAAAGTTTGTCATTTTGTTTCAGCATCCAGGATATGCGCACATTCAACCCATGTCAAAAATTTTCTAGCTGTAGAACTTTTAAAAAACAAGAGCTTCAACGTTTACTTCTTGTTATCAATTGCCGACTGCCATAAGGCTGGCTGGCTGTCAGAATGAGCGTCACAGAAAGATGACGTGGCGCCTCAGTACCATACAGATTTTTTATTTGTTCACGCAACGCGGGAGATTTGAACTTTGAAATGAGACGGCAACGTTATTGTGGCATTCTAAACATAATAAGAAAATGCTGTTTATGCGTGTACGACGAATTTAATGTCCGTGCCCCTCTGACTCCCGTTGTATGGTGGTTTGTGGATATCGCGCAAACCCAAAATGTCACGGAAGGCTTCAAATCAAACAAAAGTGCCACAGGTGGGTAGCTCAGTGTATGATGCACTATAATGAAGGCCCCAAATGCAAAAAACCGACCTATTCCTTTAACATGATGCGGGAGGTTGAGGAAAGTGTTAATGTTAATCTCGTCAGGCTGGAAGTTGTAATAGGTGTTACGTCGCGTAACATGCCACGCAGATGACAAAAAAGCTTGATGAAATGAGCCATCAGTTAAGACGACTCATTAAATCCAATGATGATAAGGCCATTCATGTTTCCATGGAGAGATAAAAAAATGATTGCAGTTTATAATGATGCCGTTTTACTAATTTTATCATACAGATGCACAGATAGGCCTACACACTGTACCATCAGCTGTGCACCCGTACTCCCTTTTTCAGTCACCAGCCGGAATTGTCTTTCAAACAAAAGATTCGTTATGCTGAAAAAATAATTCACATTTTATTTTGGATATAAACCCAGTTTGTATTGATTTCCAATACTTTGTATCTGTAATTCAGCCAATCATAAATTGTCACTATTCAGATTTCATGACTCTGGGTGCCTACAAACTGATTAGCACCCAATTTAAGTTTTTTTTTAAGCTTTTATAAATGTGAAGCCTTGTCGAAAATGTTTGCAGGGTTCAGGCAAGTAAAGATCAGTTCTGTAAAATATATATTTTTTTAATCAAACATCTGAAAGCTGTCTACCCAAGCTGCCACCATCAGCTGTCCTTGACCTTTTCTTCTTTCCTTGCCCACTTTCATTCTTCTCTCTCTCTCTCTCTCTCTCTCTCTCTCTCTCTCTCTCTCTCTCTCTCTCTCTCTCTCTCTCTCTCTCTCTCTCTCTCTCTCTCTCTCTCTCTCTCTCTCTCTCTCCTACTGCAGTGCACATTTGATAAATAGGTCAGGAAGAGTGTGAATACATCAGCAGATAGGTTCCAATCTGCCCAGTGTCTGGGAGCAGACTGTCAGCCTTCTCTTCCTCTGACTGATTTGGGCTGCCGGAGCTGTGCAATTGATGAGCGCCTTTCAGATTTATGACGCACATTAGGTACAGACTTTATAATGAGAAAAAAGTGGGAAAAGTAAAATGCAGCAACTCCTTTTTGAAAATGTATCATTTTTGAGGAAGTTGGAAAATAATGGCTGCAGTAGTACTGTATGAGTAAGTTGAAGCTAAGGTTAAGCTGGAACAGGTTGAGAGACTCAAACACAGAAGGTGCTGCCAGTGTGCCAACACACATGCTCCAAGCACGATGGAATGGTGTGGAGGAATGATAAAAGGAGGGCAAGGGCCTTAGCCTAGAAATCTAGACGCCGTACAGCAAAAAGCTGTACCAGGGTCTAGGAGGGCTGGGCAGCAGTGTGGGCGGGATAAACGGTTGCTTCAGCACTCAACGCCACGCAATTGGATGGCAAACAACCAATCCCCACACACTTCTGTGTAACGTCACAGCTGTCTTGTGAAGCGGCAACTCCAAGGCATCGTAGCAGTGAATGCGTGTGATCACCACAGCCACAAACAAGTTTCCCAATAAATCGTGTTTTCACTTACATAGTTCAAAAATGCCTCGTTTTCAACCACACAGCCCTCCTTGATCAACCAGCGAAATGTTGAGCAATTTGGGGCTTGTTAAATGGTCATATTTATGATTGTTGTCAACATGGCATGTTCGGTGTTAGCTAGCTAGCTGTATACCCAGCCGGCCGGGGAGCGTCCTGCGTTGGGAGCGACAATCAGGGAATCTGCGTGTGATGACCACAGCCACAAAAGTGTCCTAATAAATCGTGTTTTCACTTATACAGTTCAAAAATGCCTCGTTTTCAACCACATGGCCCTCCTTGATCAACCAGCGAAATGTTGAGCCATTTTGGGCTTGTTAAATGGTTATATTTATGATTGTTGTCAACATGGCATGTTCGGTGTTAGCTAGCTAGCTGTATACCCAGCCGGCCGGGGAGCGTCCTGCGTTGGGAGCGACAATCAGGGAATCTGCGTGTGATGACCACAGCCACAAGTGTCCTAATAAATCGTGTTTTCACTTATACAGTTCAAAAATGCCTCGTTTTCAACCAAATGGCCCTCCTTGATCAACCAGCGAAATGTTGAGCCATTTTGGGCTTGTTAAATGGTTATATTTATGATTGTTGTCAACATGGCATGTTCGGTGTTAGCTAGCTAGCTGTATACCCATAACTAATACACGGATACCGAGCTCTGTGTAATTGACGACAGATTGGCTAGCCGCTAGCTCGGTAGACTAGGTGTCATTCCCATCTATTTAGTAAGCGACTTACAGACTTCCAAAGCTCCCAAATGTCTCGTTTTTAATGACATGGATCTTACTAGAATTTGGGGCAGGCATATAATACAAGGCTGAATTGACGACAGGTTAGTTAGCCACTAGCTTGGTAGACTATGTAATTCCCATCTAAGCTACTCAAAGACTTTCAAAGCTCCCAAATGTCTCGTTTTTAATGGCATGTGTCTTATTAGAAATTGGGACAGCAATAACATTCTACACATACAGTGGTCTGATAATAGCGTGTGACTATCTGGTTCTGTAAAATGCTCAACTTAGCTTACCGAGCTAGTTTAAAACATCGAATGATCAAATGGTAATGTGTTGTGATCTATTTGTGTCCGATAAGTTCATAGTGTATTATTACATCAATCCATGTCAGACACGAAATGTATTATCATCCAGGCTTTTTAAATTAAGTGAACACTTTCGTGCTGTACGTAGCACGGACGGACACCATGCTTCTTCTTAGAAAGTTTCCTGTTTACTAAGTAGCCCGGCCCCCCTCGCGATTTGATTGGCCCTGTCATCGGATAACTTTCAGCCTCGCAAAACGACCGGGGTCCGCTAGACTGCCCCCGGGAGCAAATTCAATTTGCGGTCGCTAGGGGCGTCTAGATTTCTAGGCTACAAGGGCCTAATATTGTCCTTACAATTAGAAAAGGATTCCATACAAAATGGTTAGCAAGAGCAGACGCGCACGCACACGCACCCACACACACCCTGCACTTTCATTCACCACTCTCCTTCAGAGGCCAAACGTAAGTCATTGGCTATGGCTATGGTGATCTCGAACCTACAGTTAAATAAATGATCTTCAAGACCAACATTGACTTCTATATTCTAAGATATCTTTGAATATCTGGAATGTGTATTGATTTTTGCTCCTCTTAGTGTTGCCCAGATGGAAGTTTGCAAGGTATGTTTTTTGATATGGAAATGTCAATCCATTCACTTCTGACTATTGACTACCTTGACTAGTGGTAAGCCATAACAAATTAGTCTGTACCCACTTAAAATTCATTGTTCAATGTTTAGAATATCACAGACATGTTTAATCGGGAGTCTACCTATCTTCCCCGGGTCCCAGGAAATTAGGACCATTTTTCAAAAAAAGGGTCCTATGTTCTCCGCATTATATCTGGCAAGGGGATAAGGCCCAGGATGCTTGCACATGCATATTTCTTGCATGAGCCGTTGCCATGCGTATTTCTTGTCAAGTTTTCGCACAGTGGCAGCCTAACCCTAAAAACAACCCGCGCTCGACATCGGCAGCAGTTTACTTGAAAGCAGCGGGGAGCATAGAACCCTTTTTTGAAAATAGGGTTCTAAGTTCCCCGGTAGGGGGGAACATAGGACCCAGGGAACAAAGGGATGACCCCGTTTAATCAACTGCGACTCATCATGGATGCTTTGGAATTTAACAAAATGATGATATCACAATCAATAGTTGTTCAGTAATTGCTGTAAATCAACCTCTGAAACATCTCTTCCCTTGACCCCTGGGGGGGGGCCCAACCTCTAGTTTGGGAACCAGTGTGGTTTTGGCTGCCCAACTATGCAGTATACCCACTACAAAAAAGTAGACTACATACTGCTTGTGCGTGTGTGCGAGCACTTGCACGTGTACTGTATGTAGGTGTGTGTGTCCGTGTGTATAACGTGTGTGTGCAGTGTTGATGACACTGTGCAGGGATTCACATTAAACCCATGCTGAGAGTGCAGCGGGACAGTGAATATTGTTAGTCATGCCTTGTCTGCCAATGTACACACTGTTGGCAGATGCTGGACATGTGGTCAAGCATTTGGAAAGTTATGTGGGACAGTGACTTAGGATGTGTCTTGGGAGCACATTCATTTTAGAATGCATGTTGCTTTCAGGTTAGCAAGCACCCTGCACCTGTGTCTACGATACCTGTTTAGCGCACTCTGAATTTTTTCTGTCTTTTAATCATTCCTGATTAGTGCTCTACTATACTACCTTTTGTTTCTCACTGGTCGATGATCCACCACTATCATAGACAACCACTGCTTCAATGCCCATTCCCCCCCCCAAAGACAAACACATGGGGCCACTACAATCAATGAAGAGTAATCTATGCAAGACCTGTATGCCTTGAAATATATCACATCACTAACAACAGTGTAATTCTATACAGTATGGTTGTTTATGAAGAGTAAAGCTAAACTCATTTGAAACATCTTCAAAAGTTAAATCCCCTGAAACTAGAATAGATAGGTATAGCAAGAGGAATGAAGTAGTGACCCTATTCATATTGAAGTATACTGTTGTTATTGTCTAGAATATTCACACACAGTTTTGGGATTCATGTCTTAAATTCTAAAATCTACACAAATCCAAAAACTCACACATTATGTGTGACTGTAAACCCCTCACTTCAACTTCTCCTGCAAAATGAACGTCTTGTCCCAAAATAATGTACCTCCTTCTAAGAAGGCAATTTTGTTGTCAAATGACACATACACATCCATCATTTCAATATGCATTTGTAAGAACCATTTGAACACAAACCCAATGGAGTGTCCCAATGAAGTGATGATTGCTTATAGAGCTCGAAAGTCCCGCCCCTTAGTTCCGCATTTCACGGGACCTAAGCTGACCATCTAACAACATGGTAGCGTGTAAATATCTTCCGATCACAGTCATTATATGCGCTGGGCTCCAAATATGCTGTTTAAGAGGCTAGATAAAGAGTATTCATGCAGAAGCATCAACGTTTTGTTCCGAGGCCGTTTGCATGAAAAATGTGAAGAAACACAGCTTTCTAAAAAGTTTGGGGGTTCGTACGAAAAATTAAACAAAAATATCAGAAACAACATATGTGGAGCTCGTGGCACAACTCGAAGGGGAACGAAATATCATTTTAATACCGCCATTGGATTACATGCTACGATTTTCGGCTAAAAACGCCGTTGAGGTCCCATGAAATCGGGGGAAGTGACGTCACTTTCGAGCTCTATTGTGAACTGGTATGAGAGGACAGCTTTTCTTCATAAAACAAAATGTGCCAAATCCAGATAATTACGTGTTTGAGTGTAAAGGCGTAATTTATGATTGCAGTTAAAGCAACACTCCGTTTGTTTTGACACAGGACCTCATTTCCGAATCAGCCAGAGTGTTAGAAGTGTGTCCAGATCGTTTTTCTGAAATTCCATGCAGTCATTGTAAAACCACAGGTCGATGTTGCTAAGCTAGCGCAAGTGATCCACTTTTGTTAGCATGACCCAAAAAAGCAGTCTTAACAAGTTCAATAAACACTCAAAGCACTTCAATTACTTCGCCAGGCTATCGACACAAATACCCAAGTTGATAGAGAGATTAAGGGAGTAAACCAACCTTAGAATTACATTGCTCACCCGCAGCAACTTGTACTTCCTGATTTGGCAGTCGCGGACTGATATCCAACACCAATGTTACCGGTTCTCACTGTCAAGTTTGTTTTGAGCGCAGCTGTCCGCTAGAACTACGATCAGACGAACCCTGATCATAAAAAAGAATGGCAATGTTCGGAGAACCCAACGCTTTTGATGACGATGACGAGCAAATTCAGAAGCATACCTGTATGAGCTGGAATATACTGAATTAGAGTTTAGATGGATTTGAAAAGGTCCGAACGAGATCGCGCTTCTGTATGAGGCAGCCACTGAAACTGTAACAGAAAGCCGGAACAGAAAAACAGGGGATTGGTGTCGTGTCAGTGCCGACATTGCAAGGCACTGGGCAAGGCATTGGAGACAGAAGAAGAATGTTTTGCTGCCGAGTTGGGACTAAAGCTGGGCTTACACTGTGCGACTTTTGCCCCGATTTGGCAATCGCACGACTTTTTGAGAGTCGGGCCGATTTCTTGCTCAATCGCAGGTCAATCGTGAGTCTCGCATCGTGCAGTGTACATGGGGTAACGACAAGCAATTTTGCCTCACGATTGTGGAATCGCAGGGTCGCAAGAAAATCAAAAAGGTGTGAAATTCTGGTCGTAGCTCGTGCGTAAATCGCACAGTTAAAGCAGTGCTATGACCCGATTTGACACTTCACATGCACAAATGAATAGGGCCGTGCGATTCGCTGTTGAGCGCGACCTCATCTCCACCTCAGGTGCGCATGTTCCGTCCTCTGCAGACCGGGGAAACATGCCTGTCGCGTCGTACGGTGGAAACATTTCGCTCGCATCCGACTGTCGGCTTGTGTAGTGTGAGGACGTGAGTCGTGAGCTGTGAACTTTTAAACAGTGAAATTCCATCGTGCAGTGTGAGCAGAAGCTTAAGACCCACGAGTGAAAATATCGCACAGTGTATGCCCGGCTTTAGTTTCCCCACAGATGCAAGAGATGGAGATTGCATCGTTCCATATAGTCTAGATGCCACAGCACATCTCGAGATATGTGCATAACGGAGCACCAGGACTTGAAAGCGTGAAAGCCCATTGGGAAACTCCAACTCCCATTGTCATTGTGACACAGCACTCCACAGCACACAAGTGAACACTGCACACTGCACACAACGAAATTGCATTCATGCCTCACCCGTGCAAGGGGGCAGCCCTCAGTGGCGCCCCATGGGGAGCAGTGCGGTGGGACGGTACCATGCTCAGGGTACCTCAGTCATGGAGGAGGATGGGGGAGCACACTGGTTGATTACTCCCCCCACCAACCTGGCGGGTCGGGAGTCGAACCGGCAACCTCTGGGATGCAAGTCTGACGCCCTAACCGCTCACCCATGACTGCCCATGTATCTCAATCGTGGAGTGCTAGAAACATTCTTCTCAGTCGAGAAGTCCTGCTGGACCCAATGGCCAGTTGTCAATGCGGTAAGTTATCAAAACATTTTGTGAGTTGTTCCCCAGTTGAAGAACGAAGCTGCCGTGTAAGTTTATGTAAACAGCAATGAAGGCACACCAGCCATAGCATGTAAAGCACAGCAAAGATTTTAGGTAACGTTAGCTAAATCATCATCAGTAAACACTGCTACGTTGACAGCAGCAGAATGCCTGTGTAAGCTTGTAGGACAAACGTGATCTTCGGAGACTGTTGGTATCATAGTGGCTGTGGCACACCAGGGATTGGGAAGGTGAATGGCACCGCAGATGTTTTCAGACTTTTCTTTGCGGCTATTCTGATTGACGAAGTCGTCAGGGCTGAAATGATCACTGCAGATCACCCTTTTACGTAGCGTCTGATGTGTTTACTATCTCTTGCAGATAGGAGCTAGTTAAACTAGTTTTGTTCTTTCCGGGTACAGGAAAAGAATGAGAACGTTTCTGTATGGGCTCTATTGTCGCAATTTTATATGCACATTTATTTACCATGTTGCCACGTTGTTGGTTTATAATCTACTATACATTAAAAGACGCAGTAATGTAGAGTATTGTAGTTCTTGCTGGCGTCTCACTGTTGAAGTGGGTTTACATCTGATCACAGCTGCCGAGAGCAAGGTAAAATTCCGCTGACTAGGAGAAACTAGTTCACCTTATTACAAAAATCCATGTAAGCAAGGCCAGGTCAGTTTTATTTGAAACAGTATTCTATCACCACAAACCTTCACATCCACAGCCTGGCATAATACTTGATGTGATTTGATTGCTTATTGAATTTGTTAACACATTCACTACCAAGTCACGTACAAATACGTTTTGCCTCCCATGCGTTGGCTCCCAAACCGTATAATTACGCTTTTACTTTTTTTTATTGGATTCTGAATCTACACATTCTAATTCACATTCTGTGTGATTTTCGTAATAATGTGATGAACAGAACTGACATAGATCATGAAAACACCTACAAAGTCAAAACTCCTACAAAGTCAGGATCTGGATATTTCATCATCTGTGCATTTTATTACACACAGTATTTGAGTTTTATTAATAGCGAATCAAACCGTCTCTGACCACTTCCTGATCACGTCACGTCACGTCTCCATTTACTTCCTAGACCATCAAAACAAAACATGTCCTGTCAGCACAGCCCTTGCTAGCTAGCCTGTTCCTAAACATATGATGGAAGGATAAGGAGTTGTGCTGCCATCAGGATAGGTGTAAAATGGAAGGTTGTAATGAAAAACAGCATGCAACACAGCAGGAACTAACCTTCTTTTGGGTGAGTACTTTGGCACGTCTACTTTTATCTACAGAACGAAAACTGCCAGTCAAGTGACATTAGCTAGCTAGCATTTCAGATGCTCTGAACTGCCTGACCAGGTGATTTTTGCATCAAAGTAGTTTACTTGGAAGGTACTGGAGTTGTTCTTTGGGCAAGAAAATGCATTTAGACCCGCAATTTAAACTCGGAGAGTCAGAGCGCACCCCTGACAAAAAAGGCTTTATCTCAGTTCGAATGTTCAAAATCGCTATTTTTACCTAAACCAGTGCGTGCTTAAAGTGAAATAACTTCGCAATGAAACAAGCTAGAAACAAACCGTAAAAATATACAGACAGCTGAGTCTTTGGGCTTTCAAACAAGCCCTGACATGTGTCTGTGGGTTGAAGACAAAATATTCGGTGGGTTTTCAAAAAATGACATAAAATGATGAAATTGTCTGGGAGTCTACGGTTGAATTCCAAAAAACGGCTGGTATTGAATGTGTTAAGACTGCTTTTTTGGGTCATGCTAGCAAAGGTGGATCACTTGCGCTAGCCTAGCAACATCGACCGCGGTTTTACAAGGACTGCATGGAATTAAAAAAAAAACGATCTGGACACACTTCTAACACTGGCTGACTCGGAAATGAGGTCCTGTGTCCAAAAAAACGGAGTGTTGCTTTAAGCTGAATTGGTTCAGGGTGTTGGTAAATGGGTGAGATGATTTCAGAATTGTACAATAAATTATCTGTAAACAATTAAGAAACACTCTTCGTTTTGTTAGAGGATGAATTAGAAAATGAGAATATGGTTGGTCTTGTGCAGGCCATCCCAGACATTATCAAATGTGAGGCTATGGGGCATTTCAACTGATGGTATTTTTCTCGACCACAGCTCAAATAGCATTTTCAAAGAAAGGCTATAGAGCTGTATGTTTTTAAATTGACAATATGATTATTTTTGTCTGCCTTTTACACATTCACAATTGCCTATTTGTAGTAAGCTCAAAGAGAGTCAAACGCAACATTTCCTTGAAGAATGCAAAGTAACCCATTAAACATAGAATAAAAAAGACCTTGGTGTGTCCAAAGGAATTAGGAATTTCACTTAAGAAATCAATCGCGTATTAACATCAATTGTAGTCCTGAATGAATAAGCCTTCAAGTGGTCCTTGAGATGGGCCTCAAAGTCGCTGCTTTTGATTGGCTGGATCAGAACTAAAAAGCAATTAAGACTGAACACAGAGACAAGGGAACAATAAATTACGGTTATGTAACTGATTGTATACGAGTCAGGTTAGGTCAAAAGACATGTTAGGACAGAAGCCACAAAGTATTACCCACACACACACACATCGGTATTCTCTTAGCCTATCATCCATACTTGTCATCCTCGCCAAAACTGTATTTGTTTATTTATTTACACCCAGATATAATTTTGTTGAGACAGTGCAAGTAGCACCTTAATGTGCCCCTTTGTCATCTATTCTGACTGCCACTCTGTGAATTTTCTTGTCACCGTGATGAAGCGCGCAGCTCAGAGGGAGACATTGAGAAACTGACGGTATGCAATAGCTCATTCACACACACACAGACGCACACAGACATGCACGCACGCACGCACACACACACACACACACACACACACACACACACACACACACACACACACACACACACACACACAGTGATGTATACAAAATTATACTCACTGCACATAACTGCAATATGTGGAACAAAGGTCAATCCAGCTGTGTTCAGAAAGAGGCCCACAGTGTGGGGTTTTGATTTGACACATGAATCAGAAATGTTGATTCTCTATTTTATCTCCAGTAGGACTTATGATGCAGCAGAGTACCGGAATGACAATTGATGTGATAGCATGGAACTGCTGCAAAGCATGTGTGTCTTCTGTTATGTACAATACCTTCATGTCAAATTCTGTTTTGACTGAGTGATGCTGCAATGTGAGTTGACATAATGTGATTTCCCACATGTTTTGTATTGGAGCGTCCAGTCATCCATGATATCAGCTTGTGAAAGTAAACATGTGTTTGGAAGCTTGCTTGGTAGTATAGATAGCATTTTAAAAAGCCGAAGATATAAACATGACTCAACTCTATCAAGGAAAATTGCAAGTCCCTTAAGATTTACTCATAGTACTTTGTCTATATTTTCAAAACTCTTAACACTTCCATCAACCACAGTCCACTAGAGACAAACTGTGTACACTTTTGTGTTGTTTTTCGCACAAATGCATTCAATTCTTGACAGGGTCATTCCACGCCAAATCAACAAGTGCCCGCGCACTTGGGTCTCAAAAAATTCTGAAAATATTACCAAGTGTACCCATGGTACTTAAGAGAAACACTGTAAATGTATTTGAATGTAAGATGTATACTCTCCGTGTTACAGCCAATTTTACTGGGGGAGGGGGGTGCCCATTTTGTTCACACTCTTTTTTTGGTCAAAGTTCACAAGCCCCTAGCTCAATAACTAAACCATGTAGGAAGCTCACATTTGGCATGCTGGTACATAGATAGGAATAGTTTGTTGCTACACTGTCAGTTTTGGTCTGTATGATGCTGCATCGTCATAGCATTCCCCCAAAGATGATACAAATTGTACTGGAGTTTTTGGCTGTGCTCTGTTTAGGCCTTCAGAATACATATTTGTGCCCAACATAGCCTCTTGATTTTTTCCCCTTGTAGATACAAGTAGAAACACTCTCATAAAAAGCTATAAATAGGAAGGAAACCCCATCAGTGTTTGAAAAGAAGACCTCACAAGTCTGACAAATCATCTTGGGTGCCATTTTCAGAGCTCCAGAACCCCTTGTGGGATTGTCCACAGATTTTTATTTTATTTTTTTCTTCATTCTCCATGAATTCTTCTTTTTAAAAATGCCAATGAGACTTGTCTTATGTGATGTTTTCTTGTTTAATTTCCAACCTGAACATGGGCACCATGCACATTGAGAGCAATATGTTTTCTATGCGTTTCTTCCGCTGCCATCTGCTGGTCACAAAAAGTAACAACATGACTCTTTGTGCCTGACCTACTGTCTCTTTTGGTGTGTGAACCTGCTACCACATTGAACGCTCCTGAAATCATTGAAATTGAAAGGGATATCTGCACCCCTGCACAAGGACTCTCGGGTGATCATGTCTGGGCAAAATTTGCATTTGATTATTTAGTCTTTTTATTAAATGTTATAGAAATCATGTTGCTCTCTTTTTGCATTTTGCCCATGTTCAGGGTGGAAATTAAAAACGAAAACATCACATAAGACAAGTCTCTTTGGCATTTTTAAAAAGAAGACTTCATGGAGAATGAAGAAAAAAATAAAATAAAAATCTGTGGACAATCCCACAAGGTGTTCTGGTGCTCTGAAAATGACACCCAAAATGATTTGTCAGACTTGTGAGGTCTTCTGGTCAAACACTGATGGGGTTTCCTTTCTATTTATATATTTTTATGGGAGTGTTTCTACTTGTATCTACAAGGGAAAAAAATCATGGGGCTATGTTGGGCACAAATATGTCTTCTGAAGGCCTAAACAGAGCACAGCCAAAAACTCCAGTACCATTTGTATCGTCTTTGAGGGAATGCTATGACGATGCAGGATCATACAGACCAAAACTGACAGTTTAGCAACAAACTATTCCTATCTATGTACCAGCATGCCAAATGTGAGCTTCCTACATGGTTTAGTTATTGAGCTAGGGGCTTGTGAACTTTGACCAAAAAAAGAGTGTGAACAAAATGGGCATCCCCCTCCCCCAGTGAAATTGGCTGTAACACGGAGAGTATACATCTTACATTCAAATAAATGTACAGTGTTTCTCTTAAGTACCATGGGTACACTTGGTAATATTTTCAGAATTTTTTGAGACCTAAGTGCGCGGGCACTTGTTGATTTGGCGTGGAATGACCCGACACCTTCTCTCAGTCGATGTTTACAACCAACAAAATCATGTAACTTGAGCAAAGTTTGCAGTCATTTAGATAATTTTCTAAACATTATTATCATTATCATAATCATCATTATTATAATTATCATTATTATGCATTACAGTGAAAACCTCAAACAAATTATATTCAAAATACATTTTGAACTTAGTCGGAAAACCGAACTAATAACCTTTTTAATCAAAATAACATCTAATAAATAGCTGTTTTACAATTTGATATTGTTTTCTGTATATAAATGTATTGTGTTTTTGGTAGCTAACACTCAACCCCGGTCATGATGTTATGTTTGTTATGTTATGTCTTTGTTATGTGAAAAAAATATGTATCTATACAAATCTGAAAAGTTTTCAAAATATTGGAGATGGATAAATGCATGAAAATGTCAATAATTTGATGAAATGTACTGTTTATATACATCACAGAGTGATGTATATCCACCAAACTGTAGGACAATGGCTATATTTTACGTTTTGTTTCAAATTGGTATGTTTTTACCCTAGTCTACATTAGCTACCGTTATAATCTTGTGTGTGACCGTCCTTATGTTTACATGAGACATTTAAATCCGATTTAACTCACTTTAAATCTGATTAAAACTTCATTCCGCTCTAAAAACATCATGTAAACACTTACCGAACTGGAATTAAGTTTATCCAGATTTAAAGGGACACTGTGTGAGATTTTTAGTTGTTTATTTCCAGAATTCATGCTGCCCATTCACTAATGTTACCTTGTTCATGAATACTTAACACCACCACCAAATTCTAAGTATTCATTATGACTGGAAAAATTGCACTTTTCATACATGAAAAGAGGGATCTTCTCCATGGTCCGCCATTTTGAATTTCCAAAAATAGCCATTTGTAGCTGCAAAAATGACTGTACTTGAACCATACTAGAACATATTTTTTATTACTTAGTAAACGTTCATGTAAAGATCAAATTTGGAAATACGCAGCCCAGTTTCAATGAGCAGCATAGTTGCAGTACCTTTTTTGACCATTTCCTGCACAGTGTCCCTTTAAAGTGGGTGGTTTATTCCTCTTTTAAATCCGATTAAACACATTCCTCTGTTATGTAACCTTTTATTCAGAATTAACAATAATTCCGGTCGTTCCACGAATGCTCGTTGGCCACGATGGCGCCAAGACCCCGCGCTCTTTGCTCCCGTGAGAAAAAATGGCGGACTTCCTGTTGATTTCCTACATGAAAGTTTTGCTTAGTCCCTAAGCGACTCTAAATGTTGTGGCTTCCATATATTGATGTAAAAGTGCCCCATGAAGTAATGAAACACAACAAAGTTACTCCACATCACCCTTTGACCACTCTAAGATAGGTGGGTAAGCTAACTTTAGCATTTTTAAAGACCCACCCCATAGGGCATGTCCCAAGCTTTGAGTCCGACTGAGGGAAATATTTTCGGGGAGAAGATGAGCACCTGTCCCGGTAGTACACAGAGGCCCTGGAGGTTTTGCGACCACGCCCCCACGCCTTATTTGACTCGCTCAGCACGTGCGTCTTCAGTCCAATCGCAATGTTTTCTTTTCCCCAGACGTTTATTCAGATTTAAGTGAAAGTGCCATGTATACACGTCGCAAAATAACTTTAAATCCGATCCATTTAAAACTGATTTATTAAATAGGATTTAAAAACATTATGTAACCGTAGCCCGTGTGTGTTCTAGCACAAAAGTAGAAGTAAGCTGGTGAGTTTGGGTAGCTGTAGCTCATTTTGCAGCAAATGTTAAATGATGTGCTCAGGTGAATGTTGGCACTGCAAACTGTGTAGAAGGTTCTGCAAACTGGAAACGATGCCCTGTGAAAATGATTGGCAAGAACTGTAATGAAAATCATCTGTTCTGTGCCTTCTGTGTCTTCCTCTTGCTTTATTATTTCCCACTGTGTTTCCTAAATAATTTATTGGTAATAAAGCTTAGATATATTTTTTATTCACCAGTCAGAGTTGTATGTAAGCTCAGACTGCTCCCAACAAGACAGACCCGTATTTCCAACACAGTCGTTTACCAAAATAATAGAATAAACTCAATGGCTAGTCATAGTCAATGGATAGTACATTGCTGGGTAATGTAAGAAAAATAATCTTCAGGGTCTTTTAGTCAAAACGACCAGTTCAGTCCTGTACATTAATATTTGTTAGACCTACAAACCTTGAGAGGCCAGGTCTGTCTGCTGAACAATAGGAACAGTTAAAGTGTCTTGATAGGCAGGATATGTGGGGTGATCATGGACCACTGCCACACTAAGGGAATATAGTAGACCTTCTTTTTGTTCCAATGAAATACTATTCCGCTTCCATTCTGTAGTAGAATTACCTACTCAGTGTTGCTTTAATGGTCATAAATGCAGGTACTCAAACTGGTCCTTCACGCCCATGGTGATTAGCAAGGGTGTACGGCACTCAAGTGTGTCTTGAAGCACCCTAGTGCCCCATAGTCCTTCAAGACCCAGCTGTAAAGCCCAAGGTGGAGGGTTGAGGATGTGCCGGTATACCCGTCTAATTGGCCTTCTTCAACACCAACAGTGTCTGAAGCACGAAGAGCGGAGAGGCTCTTGCATGGCTGTGGGGAAATGAATGGAAAGTTTCCATTAACTTTTATTAAACCTCCATAAGTGTAGAGGTACAAATTTTAATTAATTCTGGCCTCCGGTTAAGAAGTGGTTCAATTACACAAGGACAGTGGCGGAGCGGGTGGGAAGCGTAATCCGTGTCTGTTTTCTGTCTGAGGTTAACTACTTGGGTTTCATTGAATTCATTCATTACAACCCAAGAGTGGGCACATTAAAAAGCAATTTTGTTAATAAAACCACAATCGAATCATCGTGCATGTGCGTGACTCACCACTCTGCATTTGAAGGACCTGAGACAAGATCAAAGATATGTAGCTACTGTATCATGGTTGTTCTGCTTATACAGGCAGATGAAAAGAGCAATTCTCTAGTCATGACACCCCCAGAAAAGACAGGCTCAATGAAATCATATAAGCTTGTTTGAAATTGTTTGCATCTCAGATGTGCTTTTCAGGGTTTGGCAATGTATGACACATGCAGAGATACGCTCAGATGACTCTTGGTGGGAGTAAAGGGATGCCTGGGGGGCTCTTTCCTTTTTTGAGAAGGGGGTTTGGTGATAAAAGATTGAAAGACCAGCTTTTACATTCCTGATCGTCCTTCAACAACACCAAAAAACCCCATCCCCAACACTCCTCACTTTACCCCACCCAACAATTTTTATTTCATGTGCATCCCATCGTTTTCTTCATGCTCTAGTCTGTCTCGTCAGGCAGAACACCGTTTCCAAAAAAGCCTCCCAGTCTGCAGTCCTTAAATAAGTAATACCCTCCTGCATTTCATCTGAAACGATATGCTTTTTGGAGCCTTGATTTTGGATTCTTGATTCTTGATTCAAGCATGCAATGCCTCCAATAGACACTTTATTTTAAAATCAATGCATGTTCACTTTACCCACTACCATCTACAAGGCTTTTTATATCGGGGAAAACACAAAGCAGTCTCTTTGGCCAACAACAAATATGTCAGTTGTGATGTTTTTTTCCCCCCTTTTTTTAGCACTGACTACAGAGCACTCAGCAATATCAGAAGCTGTTTGGCAGTACTGAGGTAAGCACTACACACAGACTAATGGTCCACAGATTTGTGTGGCTCAACAGCACCCCCTGTGGTTGACCTAAAGAGCATATCAAAAAGATGCCTCCTTTACCAAAGCGGATCAGTCTGTTGCATAAGGCATATGGTGTATGGTCGTATCAAATCATTCCAACCCTTGCAATAGATCAGTTTGTTTTAATGTAATCTTTATATCTAAGAGATCCCCCTGGACATCAGGGAAGAAACGTGAAGAGCCGTGGGGAGAATAACGGCAAATCAAAGATTGTATAAAAGAGTGTGGGGGTGCAGTCCTAAAGAAATCATAGAGACGCTAAAATGAAAATGAAAATATATAGCCATTGTGTATGTGTGCTAGGAAAAAAACTGTGTGTGTGTGTGTGTGTGTGTGCGTGCGTATGTGAGAGAGAGAGAGAGAGAGAGAGAGAGAGAGAGAGCAAAAGCATGATAGTGGCAGAAAGAGAAAGAGAGGGAGAGAAGGAGAGAGAAAGTAATAGAGTGAGTGAGAGATAGAGAGAGAGACATAGACAGACAGACAGAGAATTAGATACGGGGAGGGAGCGAGAGTATGTGCAAGCAAACATGCTCTGGGCATTGTGTGTGCCTGCTGTGTGTGTATTCTCCAATCCCATGTGTCTGAAGGAATTTCAAAAAAATAATATTTGCTGTGTGCCGTATTTCAATAGCCTCAGTTAGGGGTCTGAGCATTGAATGTGGAACGTCGGTATGCCAGCATGTTGGAAAAAATGTCTAACTGAAATGCAGAGGTAGAAGTCTAAGAAATGTCTGCGAAAATGCTGAAGCATTGTGCTCTACATCAACATTATAGCTTTTGAGTTTTAGTTTAACAGTAAAATGGCACCATTAAATGTAACACCAAAGTCAAAAAGGTCAATGCAATTTTGCTGTGAACCAGGAAAATGGCAGCCATAAAAATTAAGTATCCATTTTTGTCTGACATACAGCTACAGTGTCTCTGTATTGCCAGCTTGTGCTGAAGCTCGACAGAAGTGGTCAAAGCTGGCCCTGCCATGGCCAACCGGTAGGGCACTCGCCTGTCTTGCGGCTGACCCGGGTTCGATTTCCGGCCTTTGCCGACCCCTTCCCATCTCTCCCAATTCACTTCCTGTCCACCTCTCACACTGTCCTGTCAAATAAAGTCGAAAAAGACAAAACAAATATTTTTTTTAAAAAATGGTAAAAGCTTTTTGAGTCCAGCGTGATGCCACAATGTGATGCCACAATCCAAACAGGACAATTAGTAAAATCTTGATGATATATTGATATGTTCATGAATTCAGAACTCAGGATGTAGAAGCTTCACTCTCCACTGTACCATAGTCTACGCAGGAACAGCTTGGTCAGCTGCAGCTGAAAGTTAAGGTGACTTTATATGCTCTAGTTATACAGCCCCAAACACAAGTCTCACTCAGGTGCCAGGCTCTGATCTTCAAACTTGACCTCCTACTTGGCTGATGGATGGCCCAGGTCCAGCAGTGATGGCTGCATATCCATCAGGCCAAGTCGGCCATGATGAATGAATCTGTCCTCTATCAGTCATGCATCACCTTATGAGCTATTGTCCTTCTTTCAGGAAGGTATTTATCCTCTACAATCCTCTGATTGATTAACTATAGGCTTGATGTAGTCAGCAATTATGATTCCATCGCTAATCAATCTCTTCATAACCAAAGGCGGGGCCGGGTGGCCAAGCAAGAGAGTCTCCTGCTGTGAGCTATATGGATGGAGATGTTGTCATCTGAAGTGCCCAGCCAATGCTGACTCCAGCATAAATAGGGACTGTGAAGGGCTATGTGGGGGTGGAGGAGGCTCACTATTTATCAAACGATAAGCCAGCGTCTGATTCACACCTGGATTTGTGCATTTTGTTGTCTGGGAATCACTGCATTCAGACATATGTATTCTGAAGACATACATATCCCTTGAATTTACATCTACACCTACTGTACATCGAGAATTCACTCAAAGCAGGTGCAGATGTTTCTACACATCTACTAAGATGTTTTAAATGCTGGAAAAATGGCTGTCTTATTTTGACAGAAACCTTTAATAATTCATTTTGGCTCCATCAAAGTATACAACAGAACTGTTCCTTTATTTTCTCTTTTTCCTGGGGAAAAATGTGTCTATGGGACGAAGCCATAGGCGGCAAACACAGCGATCAGATATTGAAATAAAATCATTGCTCGCACTATTGTGTTAGTATTATATTGAATAAGCTATAGATCATGTTTATAGTGAGTGACATCTTTCCATTGTCAGTGCTCAGCCATTATGAAGCCGCATCTCCTCCACAAGGACAAAATGATTCATCATATCATTATCCTTCAGCATTGTCTTGTTTTTATACTATTATTTTCTTAAAGAACTCCACTGAACGGTCTGTCTGTTTTAATACATGGTCAATAACAAATAAATGTCAAAGTAATAAAAAAGACAAATCACCACATTTTTTGTGAGTGGTTTTACACAAATCAATATCTTAGAAGAAGACTCCACAGACAATGGTACATTTGAGAAAGATGTAGGTGGAAACTTTTCTCAGCTTACAGGTCCACCCTGTCTTTACACATTTCTTTCCCTTCTGCGCTGTTCCCTAGTGAGACTCCCTGAAGGTAAGGCCTAATAACCTCAGGATAATAATAACACAAGGACAATTGAGGAACAGTGTCAGCTAACCTGCCAGAAATACTCCGAGCCCATTAAAATGGCCAGGAAGAACCGCTGGATGAAGACCAGCTGTCTTCTAATTCATAGACAACAACAAAAACAACAACAAATAAGCATCCTCCTCCTCGCTGAAGAGTTGAAATCTGAAAACTTGAATTGCCTTTGGCTTGATCTTTGCCATCATAAAACGTGGTAATTGACATTTGGTTTGTTTTATTTGAATTTATTTTACCTTATTTTATTTTATGTACTGTTCCTGTCTGAGTACTAAGCGTGCACATAGGCTGTACGATGTAGTGTATACATGTTGTGAATTTCGAAAACAGCAAAAGAATATGGCCTTGCCACAGAGAAAAAAAGGGAGAGAGAGAGAGAGAGAGAGAAAGGTGAGAGGAGGACGATTGAGGTATAGAAGAAGATGTCCAAAGAAACTAAGTTGTAAGCAACTGGACAACTTTTCTAAGATTTTGAAAGATGCGTCATCCTCAAGGACTTTTGTGGTTTGAGTGTAGGGTAGACAGTAATAGGCAGTTATATTTCTGTAAACTGGAGTGGGACCTCACGACTCACCAAAAGGGAAAAGAATCAAATGTCAAGATATATGAATTGGATTGAGAGTGGTTTTGACCATATTCCCAGAAAGAATGAACAAAAACTGCATTAGGATAACATTATCCCTCTGGAGTCTAAGGCCTTTCAGAGGCTTTGAGGCAGTTTGCAACACCTTCACATTTTCAAGTATTTCAACTAACTATCAACATCTATGCAAAATTGGCACATGCTGTATGGTTCTATTCTAAAACCCCCAACAAAAATGATATAAGTAACGTGAATGTTATACAAACAATTTTTATTTAAATTGAGGGTTAACACAACACAAGGTCTTAGAGGTCTTCAAACAGTGCAAGAAAACACACTTTGAATTTATCTAGCCAAATCTTTTGAAGGTTGAA
>NC_085865.1:26948959-26988959 GCF_034702125.1 Engraulis encrasicolus | reverse complement strand
TGATACTGACATACATGGCCGTAGCCGTAGTTAAAATAATATTTTTCATACATGAAGAAGGGGATCTTCTCCATTGTCCGCCATTTTGAATTTCCAGAAATCTTTTCAGCCGCAAAACATACTGTAAACTGGTCATACTAGTAAATATTAGTTCATTATTTAGCAAATATTCATGAAAAGACAACAATTGGCAAAAGACAGCATAGTTTCAATGAGCAACATAGTTACAATAGATACTCCGGGCAACATCCTACACAGTGCACCTGCGAGTGCACTATGGACCTCCCTTATTTCAAATTCCTGGCTACGGCCATGCTGACATATATATTTTGGTTACTACGTAGATGTCCCAAATTGTTTCCTCAGTGACAGTCGGAGGAGTGAATCAGGATTCAAGGCCAATGCTGCTACTTTCCCTTGATGAGACAGAAAAATGTGTCTCAGTGCTGATTAGGTGGTAGAAAGCCATGGAGTGAGTTGTGTGTGTGTGTGTGTGTGTGTGTGTGTGTGTGTGTGTGTGTGTGTGTGTGTGTGTGTGTGTGTGTGTGTGTGTGTGTGTGTGTATATACGTGTGTCTGTATTTTCGTGCACGCATACGTGTGTGTGTGTGTGTGTGTGCATGCGTGCGCGTGTGTGTGCGTGTGTGTGTGTGTGTGTGTGTGTGTGTGTGTGTGTGTGTGTGTGTGTGTGTGTGTGTGTGTGTGTGTGTGTGTGTGAGAGAATGTGTGTGTGTGTGTGTATACATGTGTCTGTATTTGCGTGTGTGTGTGTGCTGGATATCTACTGGAGAGGCAGGTTTTGAAGGGAGCGAAGGAGCAGCATGGCCTAGACGTGTGGCTGAATAAATACATTTAATTAATGAGGAATTAGACGCCTGCAGGCCACAAATCGCTCCCTCCGCAGCTCCGCCAGTCCTCATGCATATACATCTGAGACAAGCGCGCGAGAGATCAAGTTGTAACCTCCGACACATACACAAGCACACATACAGTACACACGCACATGGGCACACAGAGACACACAAATGCAAATACTGGCATACATACATACAAAGTCACACACCACACACACACACACACACACACACATGCATACATTCCAATTTATGCATAAATTGAGACGTACAGAAACAGATACACACATATGCAAATAATGCAATACACACAATGGCATGCGCAAAACACACACACACACACACACACACACACACACACACACACACACACACACACACACAAACCTCTTCACCCATACAGCTAATACCAAAATCCTAGCTATTTGCATTAGCCATTCAACAACGGACAAAAAGTCTATAGCGGTTTAATGCATGCAAATTCGATGCTTTGTTTATCAAAGTGGAAAGGTTTCCTTGAACGTGACCTCTGCGGCATCCTTCCAGATTCTTGCCAAACCTCGGGGATGTTTGTTTATTTAGCAAAGAGAGAAGATCTGTGAAGATTTTGTTGTACAATCGCAGCAAAGAAATACTTTCACGCACAACTTATGAAGTAATGTAGCTGAAAACGTGTATTTTGTGTCATAAAGAAGAAACACTAGAGATTACCCAAAACATACCAGTATCCAGCCTTTCTCCCATGAAGGGAAGCCAACCGTTTTTAACAAAGGTTTCAGTTGTCCTGGACACAGGGAGACAGAGGGCCCAGAATTGGATTCTTAGTACAGGAATTTTTCCAGTGCTAATTCAACTCTTATAGAGTTAATTTAACATCTTCTCTAGAGTGTATTTGGTTCCAGCATACTCTCTAAGTGTTGAATTAACACTGCATTTTTTACTGTGTAGTACACTGTATGTATTGGGTGGGTGGGGGCTTCAGATGACTTTGTCTCGGGCCGAGTTAAGTCTGTCAGTGGCCCTTCTCCCATGTCTTTGGAAGTGGTCATGAATGCCTAACAGCTCTATGTAAATGTGGCGGCTTATCTTATCGCTAAGTTGGCTCTGCATGTGGAACCCTGCAGTAAATTGTTCTGGCAAGTTCCGTCGAAACCCATCAGTGGCGTCAGGCCTAATAGCCAATGAATATTTAACAGTGAGCCATGCTACGCGCAGAAAAAAAGAAACCTGTTCTCTACCGTTATTGCAGGAAGTCTCACATCCTGTGGTGCTATCTCAGTATCATTTAGATGATGGAGAACGTAGTCTGTGTGCCACAGGTATGAGTTCAAAAACAACCCAATTGAGAAGTCTGACATCAGGTAGCCTAAGTCTAAAGATGACTTCAGGCAGTGTGTACTTGCTGTAATGGAGTAAACCATTCCCCATTACGACGGTACACTTTGTTTCAGAGGAGGGTCTAGCTTTGCCATCTTGAGAATATTTTTCCTGGGGGCACAGACTCTGCTTGACGTTCAAAATAATTGGAACTGCCTTCATCCATTTCACCAAAGTCTTGCAGTGACAAATGTCAGTAGGCTACCGTGTCTATACTGTGAAGACACAGGTCATTAGAACCAAAGTCATATGTGCAAAGTATAACTAAGTATGTGGAACTGGTTTGGCAGGCCACACAATATCTCAGATAATAAATCCTGGCTATGTGGTCTGCGTAACTCTCCGTAACATACAAAGTGTTAAAATCCCAAAGGGACAGGTATGTGTAGACTGACATTGACATTGTGAAAAAGGCAAACAGGGCCCACAATAAAAACAAATGCATACAGTAGGTGCTGGTGTTGTGACACTCATGACCGATGCTGTTCTTTGAAATGGCTCCTCGTTGTGAATGATGGCAATGACTTTTTCGTACACCTTCACATAACTTCTCCAGTTTAGAAAAATAGAGTTAAGTAGCAGTGACAGTCTTTAGAAAGAGGAAGGACAGTTGTGGTTTGGGTGAAATTTGCCAGAGGTGGCTTTTGCTTGTAAATGCTATCTTCTAAGCCAGTCTTTTAAATGGATCTTTGAGGAGAACGAGACGCTACAATATGGATGCCATAAAAGAGCCATAAAACCCATCTCAAACTGGTTCCTCACCTGTGCAAGGGGGCTGTGCAAAAACACCTCCAAGGGAGCAGTGTTGTGGGAATGGTATACCATGCTCTAGGTATTACCACAAAAAAATGGAGGAAGGCCCTACCGTGGCTGCATAGGCGGCGCTACAGCAAGACTCTTGGGGAAGCTTAAAAAAAAAAAAAAAAAAAAAACGGGGGGGGCTTGGGGGGGGGGGGGGGGGTTGGGGGTGAGGCGGGTGCAAACTTCACCGGAGAAACTGTGGTAGGAGGGTCTGGGGGCACTGAATCAGTCGCCACGCGAGGCCCTAACCGCGACTTTTGATATATTATCTGCATGACATTATATGATGTTGAAACAAAATGATGAACAAATAAAACGGAACATTTCCATGCGCAACTATGGGTCTTCATGCTCGTGCGCCAATGGAACTCTCAAAGGCGACAGGCACACACACACACACACACACACACACACACACACACACACACACACACACACACACTGGAGGCAGGAGAGGAAGACGGCTATTTGCCAGACCATGGACTATTATCTCCCAAATATGTCTCGAGCAATCAAATCATACACTCGACTGTCCACACCTTTGTTTCTATTGACATTTTCATGCGCTAGGTCACTCTACCTCAGACCGGTATCAAAACTCGCAATCAAACTCGCAAAACTAATGACGAGGCAAAATGCGCACACACGGGGGGAGACAGGAAAGCCAGCTGATTGACCATACTATGCCCAAAAATATCATATGGGGCTCTCATATCCAACAGGCTGTCTTCAGATGTCAGTTTTGCAGCCCAAATAATACAAATATGCTATAATTTTGAATTTCTAGTTGAAGTAGCTTGTAATGTAGTTCGCTACATTTCCAGATGGTTGTAACTAGCTTACTAATTCTATTGGATGTAGCTTGTCTAGTGGAGCTAAATGTTAGCTTACTAGGTTCTTACGCAGCCAGACATGTTCTCGCTGCCTCGCACTGTAAGCACTGCCCACTCCAGTCACACGCAGATGCCCAACAAACACAAGCGAATACCGGTATACACACATCACATTACATATGGTAACTAAACCACCCTGGCAGGCCACCATGAATTCAGGAAAGGTGTGCATTTTTTAAAGTGGTGTTCGCTTGGTGACAGGATAGCATGGCGTTTTGCTTTGTGATGGTTAGACGGAAGACAGACAACTACATCGATAACAACATTGACCACAACATTGCCACCAAATAGTAAACTTAGCGCTTCGGCGAGCACATCAAGGGGAAAACAGATTTCCTACCTTATTCTGTCCTGTCAATTCCTGTTACTTGAAGATAGAGGCAAAATGTCCATTTAGATTCGCCAAATAGGCTATCCATTTGATAGCTGTAGTGTGGTTGAATAACGAATGCTAAAGAGGAAAATGTCAACATTGTGACCTATGGCTGGTGGAAAAAAATCGAATGATCTATAAATGAAATGTAGTGGAATCCCAATTTATTCTAGAGGTCATTGCTTTATCAAGATATTAAACATTCCATATTTCATTTCATAAGCCACGAGCCCGCCTCACCGCGCCTGGCTCTGTTGAAGCCAGTAGAACTGACACCTGATTGGTTGACCGCAGCATGACATCGCTGCATCGAGGCTAGTAGATCTACTGACAAGGTGGATAGGCACTTCAGCAGGAAACCCTGGTTCTTTTTCCTTGTGTGTGCCTGCGACACTCCATCGCTGGATATAAAAAAACATGATTTTAAATTTTCATTTTATTTATTTCTTATGCCAAGTTTGGGGAAGCTAAGCTTCCCCTAGCCTCTTAATAGCGCCGCCCATGCGTGGCTGATATGGTAGGGCACACGTTTACCACTCGGCCAACCCGGGTTCGATTCCCTGTCCGGGTCCTTTGCCGGTCCTTCCCCATCTCTCTCTCCCTGCTCACTTTCTGTCTCTCCTCCACTATCCTGTCTCACAAAAACAATAAAGGCTGAAAAGCCCCCCAAAAAATTTTTTTTTAAAAAAAGAAAGAAAGATGGAGGAAGATGGAGAGAACGCTGATTACCTTCTCCCCCCACCCACCGGGCAGCTTCACGGTGCTTACACTCCGCAAGTGCGAGACGTCCACTTAATGTGTCTGATATCAATACGAAATGGTTAGAATACAGTATATCACGAAAGTGAATACACCCCTCACAGTTTTGCAGATTTTTGAGTATATCTTTTCATAGGAAAGCATTACAGAAATGTAACTTTGACACAATGATTAGTGACCTTTTAACAACATATTTAACCGCTTAAATTTCTTGTTCACTCAGAAAAAAACAAAATACAGCCATTAATGTTTGAACATGTACTCACAAAAGTGAGTACACCCCAGATTAAAATCCGGTAGAGAAGGGGCTATGTTGGCTCGAATCGTCTCGAAATGAAACGAAATGAAAAGGGATGACAAAGGAGGTCATCAGTGTGCGTTTCAACCTTTCTTTGCATTGAACTTTTACATTTTGAGTCTGCATCTGGCTTAAATAGATTGGTGTGAGATTTGAATGCAATCCTATGGAGAATATCATGATCTGCTTCAGTAGTCACAGTGCATGTTGACATGCATGTTTCTTTTAGGTGTATTTCAGATTGCCAATGTTGACAGCATTCATGCATCCCCAAACCATGTCAGTCCCACTACCAAGCTTGGCTTATGAGAGGATACACTTTTTTGTAAAACTCACTTGTGTACCACCACACATGCTTGACACATCTAAAGCAAATTTGTTTATGTTTACTTTCAAGATGGCTGAATTCAAGATGGCCGAATTTTTGTTTGGTCCATAACTTCTGACCGGGTGGATGGATTTGTCCCAGATTTGGTGTGTGAATGCTCTAGGGTAGGTTCATGAATTGCTTGGAGTTGGGAGGTCAACACTTTCAAGATGGCTGAATTCAAGATGGCCGAATTTTTGTTTGGTCCATAACTTCTGACCGGGTGGATGGATTTGTCCCAGATTTGGTGTGTGAATGCTCTAGGGTAGGTTCATGAACTGATTCGAGTTTGGAGGTCAACACTTTCAAGATGGCTGAATTCAAGATGGCCGAATTATTGTTTGGCCCATAACTACTGACCGGGTGGATGGATTTGTCCCAGATTTTGTGTGTGAATGCTCTAGGGTAGGTTCATGAACTGATTCGAGTTTGGAAGACAACACTTTCAAAATGGCGGAATTTTCATTTGGCCCATAACTTCTGACTGGGTGGATTGATTTGCCCGGTAACACCTTATTTAAATGGTTCACCATTTCAGTGAATCTACCATATTAGGTACAGTGTAATAGCCAATGTAACAATATTTAATACCATGTAATACTAGTGTAATACCAGTGAAACAATATGCAATATCAGTTACAGTGTAATAACGAGTGTAACAGTATGCAATACCATGTAATATAGTGTAATACCAGTGTAACAATATGCAATACCATGTAATACCACTTATGCACAAACACATGATGTAAGTAAAAAAATGGCGGTGTTGCAATGGTATTACATTGTATTAAATATTGTTACACTGGTTATTACACTGTACCTAATGTGGTATATCCACTGAACCATTAAAACAGTATTACCATTTGGCCCATTTTTTGCTTCATTTTCACAATAGTCATTTGGTTTTAAGCCTATGCACGTCATGTCACATCTGTATGTATCATATACGTTTACGAAATGGTGGACGGGAGTGGTAGGAATGATGGGGGACTGGAAGCATCGCGTTTCGGGGATATACCCTAAGCAGTCGAAGGCGACTGCACAGGCAGTCTAGTTTGGCAATGTTAATATGCTAGCTTTATAGTCAAGTGCATGTATAACTTAACACCCCAACAAATCTAACAAAAGGTTTTTAAGTGGTTTAGTACTATCAGATCTACTTAACAACATATTAAAAATCAGCCAAAACCTGATTCAGGAAAGGCCTCTTTTTCAAGATGGCCGACACCAGGCCCTTATGGACTTAAGATTGCATTGAGTATAGTGTTTGATGCATGTTTAGACCAAGTAATGTTGTAATAAGAACATTTCCATGATGCGTATGTAAAGGGTTATAAGGGCAGTTTGCTGTTAAAAATTCCCATTAAAACTGTATGGTACACTAATATTACTACTATAGCCTGCCTTCTGTAGGCTAATTAGCGCCAACCTCTTCTTTGTGTGCATTTTAGATTTTTTGAATTATTATTATTTTCACATAATTTTTCACATCCTAGCCATCTGGGCTGTGCAATGCCTCGCTTTGGAATAGTGACCCAGTGTTTCCCAAAGAAATTTTGGAAACTCTGGGGGCAGGGCAGCCGGGATTTTTGTAATGGGGGGGGATTATAGGCCTACATTTCAGCCATTTATGTTTTGAGAAATTACATAAGATCTAACCCATGACATGTTTTACCCATGTACATTGTCATTTATATATTTAAAAAAAAAATGCAGTACAGAGAATCATTTCTGTTTGCAACACACTTCATTCGGCCCTCATGCAGGGGTCTAACAAAAAACAAAATATGAGCACAGATAAGAATTTAGGAGCACTGTGCAATTGTTAACGCACAGACGAAAAGGGTCTATGAGAGTAGGCTATGCCTTTTTCCCCACACACATAGGCGTGCACATTCTACATAAGGGGTGCTGGTCACAGGGCCAGTTTGTCAAAATTCCTCCCAGTAAAAGGGCTGAACAACATATTACACATTTATGTCTATATTCACATTCGTTACACATTCATTTCTATATGCAGCCCGATGTCTCCTCTGTTGTGTCAATGAAGGCCTGTTGCCTAACTAATTATCATACAACTGGGAGTGAAAGTAAACTCATCCCAACTGTCCCTCCTCTGAAGGTTTTTTATTGCTCCCAAACCCAAGTTAACTACAACAACTTGACTAGGCTTTTGATCCCTCTGTCTTTCAAGCACTCATGGTTTTGTATTTACTCCAGGAGGAAAATGCAAATTTTTCAAATCGTTTATATATATATATATATATATATATATATATATATATATATATATACAGTGCCATGAGAAAGTTTGGGCACCCTTTTGGAAAATCATTACATCGGTTTATTTCTTGTTGAACTGAGGGAAAGAGAAACATTTCAGCAGTGGAAGAATTTTCTGTGGATTTAAACAAAAAAGGGGTGTGCATAAATATGGACACCCCAAAGAAGGTATACCATTAATATGAAGTAGAGCTCACCTTTGCAGCACAAACTGGTTTTAATGACTTTGGAATCCCCTCAGTCACCAAGACAGACATGATTGGTCATTAAAATGTTATTTATCATACAAAATAGGATGACAAAGTTTTGTCTGAGGATGACAATTTTTTTTCTGAGGATGACGAAGTTTTGTCCGAGGATGACAATTTTTTTTGTGAGGATGACAAAGTTTTGTCTGAGGATGATAAAGTTTTGTCCGAGGATGACAAAGTTTTGTCTGAGGATGACAAAGTTTTGTCTGAGGATGACAATTATTTTTGTGAGGATGACAAAGTTTTGTCTGAGGACGACAAAGTTTTGTCTGAGGATGACAAAGTTTTGTCTGAGGATGACAATTTTTTTTCTGAGGATGACAAAGTTTTGTCTGAGGATGATAAAGTTTTGTCCGAAGATGACAAAGTTTTGTCTGAGGACGACAAAGTTTTGTCTGAGGATGACAATTATTTTTGTGAGGATGACAAAGTTTTGTCTGAGGATGATAAAGTTTTGTCCGAGGATGACAAAGTTTTGTCTGAGGACGACAAAGTTTTGTCTGAGGATGACACATTTTTTTGTGAGGATGACAAAGTTTTGTCTGAGGATGACAATGTTTTTTCTGAGGACGACAAAGTTTTGTCTGAGGATGACCATTTTTCTTCTGAGGATGACAAAGTTTTGTCTGAGGACGACAACATTTTTTCTGAGGCTGATGCTGAGAACTGATGTCATTTTTTTCTGAAGACGACAACTATTTTTCTGAGGACGACAAAAAATTTTCCGAGGATGACAAAGTTTTTTCTGAGGATGACAATGTTTTTTCTGAGGACGACAATGTTTTTTCTGAGGATGACAACGTTTTGTCTGAGGATGACAATTTTTTTTCTGAGGACGACAAAGTTTTGTCTGAGGATGATAATTTTCTCCCTGAGACTGACAGAGTTTTATGTGAGTCTGATATCTGAGTCTGATATCTGAGGATGTCCTAAAATGAACGCCGTAATTGTGTCAAAGTTACATTTCTGTAATGCTTTCCTATGAAAAGATATACTCAAAAATCTGCAAAACTGTGAGGGGTGTATTCACTTTCGTGATATACTGTACATGAAAACAGATCATGCCTTGCACACAGGAGCGCAGTGCAAGCTCGGTGCATGTCTGGTCCCGCGAGTGGCAGACCGGACATGTCCGCGATGTTCCTTGAAAATGGAACCCGAGTCTATTTTCCTGCACGGACGTCCGCGTTCAATGAGCGGGTTCTGACTGTGCAGTGTGAAAGGCAGCCCGCAAACCTCTCGGACTCGCTCCTGGACATGTTAAGCGAACGCGAATATCTCGGTGTGTTTGCACCGTCAAGAATTAAACCTGCAACCCTCAGCAAACAAGCCTGAGTCCCTATCTGTTGCCCATCACTGCCCAATGGCCTCTGTTTGGTTCAGGATTAGGCTGTGAGCTATAGGTGGGATTAAAAGTAGGAGCCAATTGTGGGTCTCCTTGCCTAATACAGGACAATGGAGTTCATTTAATTACTGACATTTGCATGCAAGGTACTGTAGTAATTGTGCCTTCCTCCACACGTGCACAACATTTGCGCTCATCTATCATGCCTTGTATCATACGACATGTTTTGATATGTACATAATTTCTATATGTAATGAGTAGGAGTCCGGATGCTGAAGAGGATTATGCTATGTGGCTTGTACTTGCAGGAAGTCAGAGTTTATGCAAAGTTCATGGCTCCAGTTTAATCCCTTATGTTGCACATGTTTGCAAAATCTCCAGTATGGGGCACTCCATAGTAATCCTTGTTTTAATATTATGCTGCATGTATTTATAGTCAGTGCATGAAATCAACGGAAAACAGCAATCCGGCTAATATATTTTTATGTTCATTTTTTTCTCATTTTGCAGGAAAAACATTTTTATAAAACCATATGCAGTCAATGACTGCTGTGCAGAGGCCTATCAATGGATTTTTATATGAATAATTGAGGATTTTGGTTGCAACATCAGTATGTATACAGTAGACTGGTCAAACATGCCAACAACTACTGCTACAGTATATTCCAGAATGTGTCATGTACTGAGCGCCATTTCTCAGTCTTAGCTAATGGATTGTTTACATTCGTATAACGTAAAAAATGGGCAAATACGAAGACATTTTTTAAAGTGAATCATGTCAAATTCTCCAATTTGTTTTCTTCACCTGTGATGCTGTGCGGAACAGCCGAACTGCCAAACAGTCGACATCATCATTCACAAACACTCATGGTTCAGTAGGAATCCACCTGTGATGACGTGAAATGGCTTGCAGTGCAGGTCCTGCTGGGCACATGGTATCCTGGATACGCCTGCAGGCCTCACCAGGCTGATGGCAACACTTGCTCTTCTCTACACCTTTGTTGACAATCAGAATAAATACCAATAAATAAATGAGATACTATGATATTGACATGAGGTATTATATTTATCATTTCAATGTTTTCTTAGCCAGGCTTGACTTTGTCTAGAGTCCGTTGAAAATAAGACACTCCTTCGCTTGTGTTTTTGTCGATGTTCACAAAAGTTGTCAATAAATAAACAAAAAAGTCATAATTCAAATAAATTATAATATTAATCATTTCCACATTTTCTTAGCTTTGGCTTGAGTTTGTCAGGTGTCACTTGAAGCCCCAGAGTCTGTCATGATGAATGCTATGCAGGCATTTCACAGACAGCTCCTGTTCCTCCTGTAAAATCCCAGCAGTGGCCCCTGATTGTCATTCCCAGTAATGAGAAGAAGCCTCTGCCCTAGGGGCTAGTTTCTGGTTGTTTGTTGTCTACAGTAGCAGGATTGGAAAAACATGTGACTCCATGAAGATAAACAGAGGGGAAAAAAACAAGGGAAAAAACTATTTTCAGACAGTTTAAAGCAGAATGGGTGTTATCTGAACTTTACTCCCTCTTGTTTACAGCAAGCAAACTGAAACTCATTAATTAGGCTAATTTATTACGAAACCACTATTTTATTGTCTTAAATACAATAGTAACATTGTGGATTTGTCACCTGAGCTGAGGAGACAGGGCGTTGGCAAATGAAAAACAATCTGATTTTCTAGACATAATTAATGACACCATATGAGTGGAGATTGGTAGTCAGGTATAATTTCTTTTCTGTAACATTTATATGGAATTAATTCAAAGCTAAACAAGCTTCAAGCACAGCACACACACACACACACACACACACACACACACACACACACACTAGCATGGGTATGGACAAAGAACGAAACATACATATATTTGCATACACAGTAGGGAGGGAGTTGTCATTCATATAGTTGTCCTGAGGTTATTTCCTGACACACACACACACACACACACACACACACACACACACACACACACTCACACTCACACAGAGACACTAAAGACACAACGCACACACACACACACACACGCATGCACGAATGTGCACACACACACAGACACACACAGACACACACACACACACACACACACACACCCTGTCCACTGCCCAACCACAGCTTACAGCTTCAGGTGATTCCTGACCTCCATCTGTTCCTACCACCAGGTCTAATCTCTAAAATGTGTGTGTGTGTGCGTGCGTGCGTGCGTGTGTCTGTGTGTGCATGTGTTTTGGACGCTATTTTTTACTTGTAGCTAATTATTCATGAGTGAGTGTTATTCAGAGATAAAACACATAAATACAGAATAGAACATATAACTAAGAACAGAACATACAAAAGCATATTTGAGTATCTTATAGTATCTTTGAGATACAGAAAGATACAGAGTCTACAGTATGTAAAGTAATAGCCCATATTTCATGGCCATCCTTACCAGAACGGCACAACTTTGTTATGACTGTTTAAGTGTGGCCTTCCAGTGTGGCTATTGGTGTGTGGCCTTCCCAGTAACTACACATGGCTGACCTTCTGTACTGTACAAGATGTCAGAATATACACTTCAGAATCTCTCCACTCACCTTACACACGCACGCAAACACGCATGCATGCACCCACCCACACACACACACACACACGTACGCACGCATGCACTGACACACACACATACACACGCACACACAGACACACACAAATAAACACAGAGACAGACACGCACGTGCACACACACGCGCGCACACACACACACACACACACACACACACACACACACACACACACACACACACACACACACACACACACACACACACACACTTATCTTCTACATTAGAGTACAGAAGGTCAAGATCTTTCTTCCTGCTTCTCCAAAGGACAAACATTACAGTATCAGATTTATATAGCACATTGTTGTACAGTTACCATTCAATGTGCTTGAGTAAGAGACAGAAGAGGACAATTAAACATTACAGATAGTATTATCCAAAGAGACTGTAGATAAATAACTCACTACAAATTAATTCAAAAGCAGATGAAAATAATGCTATTTTCATTTCTTTTTAAAACATCTCACAGCTGGGGCATTTCAAATTTCAACAGAAAGTTGGTTGCAGCATTTTGGCAGCATTGTGGCTGAATGCTATTCCGCCCTGTCTGGATTTTACCCACAACAAGCAGAGACTCTGTAGACTTAAGACATCTTTTATTTACAATAACATTTCTCTAGAACATCTGCTGTGTATTTAGGTATTAAGACCACTGAGTGCCTTGAAGGCAATGAGAAGAGATTTTTGTTTTCAAATTGTGAGCTTGTCTTGTCTTTATTATTGTATAGGACAGTTTGAGAGGAGAGAGGAAAGTAATGCGATATAGAGACAGGGGAGGACTGGAAAACGACCTTGGGCCAGAATAAAACCTGAGTCCCTGGCATAATAGTCAATGCCCAAGCAGTTTTGCGGCATGGCCAGGGCCAGGAAGCGTTTTAAACTCAATTCTAATAAACCTCTATCCTGGTCCTTACCATCCCATAATAATAACATTACATTCATACTCATCGTCTGGGGGTTGTTTGATCTGACACGATTGCAGGAAGCGGGAAATTTGCACTCAGTTATGGTTTGAAATGATTGGACAACTCTCACCCAATCGCCAACAGTTACTCAACAACAACATAGCGTAGACCAGGGGTCCGTTTCTCAATTCTTGACGTTGATAACCGTCTGAAGACTGTCTTACCGTTCCCTTGGATTTAGTGGTGAGCGTCGCTGTCGAGAGAGAGTTGAGTCGCTCGTACGAAGGACTTTGCTAACGACGATAGCAAAGATGCTTTCTAGAAGTGGACCCCAGAGCCATTGGCGCAGACGTTTACATCATCGTCACAAGTGTCCTCACCCTTTTGCCCCCACATGGGGCGCTTATTCACTTCGCTTATTTGCTGTTTTCTAGAGAGGGTTGGCCGGTCAGATCCGTACTGCTTACATCGCTCCACAGAAAACAGGGGCCAGACTAGTAGTGGAGCCAATCCTTTGGCGGAAGTATGTACAGTAGGATGGCACGCGAGGCTAGTAAACCTCACTGGGAGGTGCAATATGTATGGAATAGCGGACGACGAGGTGTCCCGATATCAAGGGAAATAATGGACGAGGCGGAGCGTTCTAAACAGCCCGACGGCGCAGCCGAAGGGCTGTTCGCTTCGTCAAGTCCATTTTCCCTTTATATAGGGACACCTCGAAGGCCGCTATTACGCTTATCACCCGGTTACCAGCATTTAAGTATTAATTTATTAATTTAGTAATAAGTTGATCTAAGGCTTCGTGAGAAAGTAGATTCACCACTGCGCTTTGGTACGTTGCTATGGGCACCACTTCCTAATCTAGTGAGACGCGCCTCTATCGGAGGCATAGCCAGGACGCGCGCAGAATGTTGGGGTGACTTGACAACCAAATGCGATAGAATTGACGACTGGGTTTTTGACTTGACAACGAGATGCAATAGAATTAGTAACGGGGTCTTGACTAGACAACCAGATGCGATAGAACTAACGACGCGGTCTTGACTAGACAACCAGATGCGATAGAACTAGTAACGGCACTTCGCCAGAAAGTTAAAAAAGAAGCAACTTGGACGCCCGCACGCCCGCATGACATCATAGTGTCCTGCTACCGAGGAATAAAGGACACCTGCTCAGCCAATCAGAAGACGTTCCGTCTGCTCACTGGGTGATATACGAAGGATATATATCTGAGAGATAGAGAGGTGAAGACCATGGAGAAACAGTAACAGTAGTGTACAGTACACAGGGCAGGACTGGGACAACAAATCAGGCTGGGCATTGTCAGCCAGGACCGATCCGCCATGGCATTGAGAAAGACAATGAAGCCTGTGACAACATTTTTAGTCATCTATTACAAGCTACTTTGACCACGATAATGAATATTTAAATCTGACTGTGAGAGGTCAACTCTGGCAGCATGAGGACTGCTACCACTACACTGAAGGGAGGACCAGGCTAAATTCAACAGTACACAGGGCAAATGCCCTGTAGGGTCAATGACTTATGGCCAATGTTTAATCCAGGTTTTAGAACAGGTCCTCATTAAAAGGCTTGATGATTTTCTATTAACAACAGACAACCAGTTTGGTTTTAAGAAGAAACATGGCACTGATATGTGCATATTTGCGTTAAAGGAAATGGTAGCTCAATATGTGAACCAGAACTCCACTGTTTTTATGTGTTTCCTTGATGCTTCTAAGGCTTTTGACCGCATAAATCATACTAAATTATTTATTAAATTGCTACAGAGGGGGGTCCCAAAGGTCATCATCAGGATCCTTGTGTACTGGTACAGCCAAAAGACGATGCGTGTCAAATGGGGGTGTGGTATATCCACCCCATTTCATGTATCTAATGGTGTCCGCCAAGGTGGGCTTTTATCTCCTGCCTTGTTTAATGTTTACATGAATGACTTATCAGCCCAGTTAAGTTTGTGTTCCACAGGCTGTTTTATTGGTAATTCTTTGGTTAATCACCTTATGTATGCAGATGATCTGGCCATTGTGAGCCCATGTAGTGCTGGGCTGCAACAATTACTTAAAGTATGCACTCAATATGGGCTTGTTTATGACATTAAATTTAATGCAAAGAAAAGTAATGTCATGATAGTGAGAACGAAAGAAGATAAGAGGATGACATTCCCTGTTTTCTATTTGTGTGATAGCCAACTTGTCGTGTGTAAAGAAGTTAAGTACCTTGGTCATATAATTTCGGATGATCTCAGTGATGATCGTGACATATATTGTCAACGACGTAAATTATATGCCCAGGCCAACATGTTACTTCGCAAGTTTAGCATGTGCTCAGTCAATGTCAAATGCTCTCTGTTTAAAGCCTTCTGTACACCCATGTATACTGCTCACTTATGGTGTAGGTATAAGAAAAGCAGCTACCAGAAGCTGACAGTAGCATATAATGACACCATGAGACTGTTGATGAAGCTACCAAGATGGACCAGTGCTAGCTACCTCTTTGTGTACTCCAGTGTGCCTGGGTGTGATGCAGTCTTGAGAAATGTTATTTATAAGTTCATGTGCAGACTGGACTGCTCTCAAAACAGCATTATCCAAACCCTAGTGAGTCCAGTAAAGTTTTCTGTGAGGTTCTCCTCCAAGCTTAGGTGACACTGGAGAGAGTGCCTATTTGTTTGATAGGTGTGTTCCCATCTTTCTTTTTTTTCTTATTTTATTTCTTATTTTTCTTTGGCTTAACTTCTCTATGTAATGTTTTGACTGTTGGCTTGATATGGAACATCCACTTTCAGTCTGATGTAAATAAAGAATTGAATTGAATTGAATTATGTTCAGCCTTGATTACCGTGTAATACATCTTTTTTCTCTTACTACATCACAATGCTATATCATAGATGTACCTGTCAACACTCATTTCTGGTCATTTTTATATTGTCTACCTCAACTCTCAGAGTATGTTTTCTGCACATTTGTTTAATCAGAATATGTTTTTGCAGATTGCCTTTTTATTTTTTCCTTAATTTTTATTTTTTCCCCTCACTAACTTTACCTGGTTATGTGTCTTAAATGTCCATGTGGGCATTATGTGTATTTATGTAAGATACTTGACACCTGAATTTCCCCTCAGGAATCATTAAAGTTAGGGTGAATCCCATTACACCCCTTAGCCCTACGCGAACCCCTTTGCCTCCGTTTTGCGCGTCCACGTGTAGGGGTAGTGGCATCCCGATTCACGTTCGGGTAGGGGTAGGGAAAAGGGCTTTCCACCCCTCCGCGCGGAGATTTTCCAACACCACACTCTGCAACGGAGGGCTACGACAGGTTTCCCTGAATGCATTGCGAATTCATTTAAAAATTGGCGGCAAGCCGCAGCACCCACAACAGCACACAAATTTCAGTATTTTTGCCACAATTGACGGTTTTAAAGAGGTAATAATTATTCCTTTGCAATAAGTTTAACATTGTCCTAATGTTTTATGGCCCTTTTATCCGTGAAGCGCACATAAAAACAATCGCTATTAACGTCAACCTAATGCATGGAATTAGTGACAGCTGTGAGTGTCATTCCGTGATTGTTGAAGGGGCATCCCAATCCATAGGGGTTGCGTTTCAAGCCCTACACCTTGCGGCTTTGTTTGAAAGCACTAGGGGCAAGAGGAAGGCAAAGGGGTAGGGGAGGAGATTAGTAATGGGAAAGGCCCTTACTCTACTCTACTCTACTCTACTCTACTCTACTCTACTCTACTATTCTACAGTTCAGCCCTGACAGTACATGAATGCTATGCATTTGAGATACAGAAAGGTAGAAACATGCCACTCATTTCCCTCATGGCTATTAGTGTGTGGCCTTCCAGGAATTACACATGGCTGACCTTCTGTTCAAGGTGTCACAATGCCCTTCTGTACAAGGTGTCACAATGCTTCAGAATATCTGCTCTCACCAAACCCACACATGCATGTGGTGGTGGGCCCGCACGTACGCACACACACACACACACACACACACACACACACACACACACACACACACACACACACACACACACACACACACACACACAAACACACAAACACACGGAAACACCCATGGACACACACACACACAAACACACAAACAAAACACAAAAAACACACACACAGACACACACACAAACATAAATCGATGTGTTACATCCTCATGCCTTGTCGCCACAACATCATGACTCAGTGTCACTTTGTGTGACTATATACATACCGCACACATGCACACACACATGTCCTTTATATAAACCTCTTTACTTTATTTGTGTATACAGCGCTCAAGTGCCTTCTTCCTGCTTTTGACAAAGAGAGGATGATTCATTGCTCTTGTATAGAGTGCGGCCAAGGTACAGTACAGTTCACCAAGTTTTATATCCGTACACCTCAGTGACATCAGGAAGAGCTATGGTTGCATGAATCTCAGCCTTTCTGTCTGTTGTTCACACAGTCATATATATTCTCTCTCTCTCTCTCTCTCTCTCTCTCTCTCTCTCTCTCTCTCTCTCTCTCTCTCTCTCTCTCTCTCTCTCTCTCTCTCTCTCATTCTCTCTCTTACTTTTAGACCCAGCCCCCTCCCCACAAAAACACAGCATCACAAACTTTCTGATGCAAGCACGAACGCATGCAGACAAACAGAAAAAATTTGTCTCACACAAATGCATACACGTATGGATGCACACTCACCCACACACATATACGTACACGACCATGCTCTCTCTCTCTCTCTCTCTCTCTCTCTCTCTCTCGCTCTCTCTCTTTCTCAGAAATTCACACTCACCCTCTCTCCGTCTTTCCATCTCAGCCAGCCAGAGAATGTCTAAAGAGCAGGTTTTTTTCTTTCTTTATTTCTGCCACGTGTCTGACCGTCTGTGGTGGTTGGCGGTGGTGGTCCACAGTGGAGACAGGCCACAGACACGTAGCAGCTCAGCCTTCGGCCTTTTACTCCTCTGGCAATCTCTCGTGCCGCAGCAGGCCACCTCTGCAGTATAAAAAGAGAACCGCTAACTGCATATGTCGAGCACAAGTCCATTTTCTAACAAGACCACGACCACCGCTACCACCACGCTGAGCTAGTGCTAGGGCTGGTGCCGGTGCTGGCAATTAAGGGGGAGGACAAATAGAAGAAGCAGAAATAGGCATGGCAGTGCCGAGCAGAGTGGTGCACACACTCCGCGAAGCAAACCCTCTCACACATTCTTCATCTCTCTCTCTCTCTCTCTCTCTCTCTCTCTCTCTCTCTCTCTCTCTCTCTCTCTCTCTCTCTCTATGTTATGTTGTATGTGAGTGAGTGCTATGTGTAATGCAGTGATTGTTGAAGCCCAAGACAAATTTCCCCCTGGAGACAATAAAGTACACTCTACTCTACTTTACTCTACTCCAGTGTTTCTCAACCCTTCTTTAGGCGAGGCACCCTTTTAATTCTTGAAAAATGTCAAGGCACCCCAAACCAACAAGCCGTTAACATGGCATCGCATCCGATTCCACACAGGCTTAGAAAGGTAACACTGGAGACGTCAGACGACCATCGTTCAAAGTTGCAGCTGACTGGGGCGACCTATATTAACTTAATTGTGCGTAAATGGCAGATGAAAGATTCCACTGACTAGCATTAACTTATCAATTTAGACAAATATGTATTCTAATACATAATTTATTTATCAGCCACGTTTCCCCCCGGCCCCGGCACCCCTGTTGAGAAACACTGCTCTACTCTACTCTACTCTACTCTACTCTACTCTACTCTACTCATCTCTCTCTCTCTCTCTCTCTCTCTCTCTCTCTCTCTCTCTCTCTCTCTCTCTCTCTCTCACCCACACACACACACACACACGCACACACGTATATGGACCTTTTCACCTATGTACCATAACACTACCTGAGACTAATGAAGAAGGAAAATGTCATAAAAACCCTCACTTGTCCTCACTTCTCCTCTCCCCCTGCTCCCTCTTGCACTGGTGTCTTATGATGTAGTGAACTTGATGTGTCAGCACAGAAATGAAATGAATTATCTGTTTTTTATTGACTTCATTTCAGTATCGGAGCAAGTAATCGAAAAGGAATGAATTGTTTTCATGAAAGCACATTACTGTAGGTAGCAAATGTGGATTCTAAATCAATTTCAGTGGATCTACTTTGTTCTTCCACATTCTTTTGAATGTACAAGCTCAAATGAAATGAAATGTTTGTTCATGACTCTCTCTCCCTCTCTCTATCTCTCTCTCTCTCTCTCTCTCTCTGCCTCATGTACTGTACTAAGACTTCCATAGATTTCCTAGTGAATCTTTACGTAAGTGTCTTCACCAAATTATACAATGTATCAGTCTGTACATAAATAGATTTTCAGACTGATTCACATGGTACCTCCGACCTCAATTTGAATTTAGTGCATATGCACTTCTTCATATTGTCTTCTTAGTACATCTGAACATTAACGTAAAAAGTTACTTACGAAGCTTCTTTTATGCGCAGCAAGTTTTGTACATGAGGCCCCAGGACTCCAAACTGTGGTTTTCTAATCTCAGCACAAACTCCCTAGTTAGTAGGTTACAGCCACCCCATATCTTCTATATGTATCCTTGGTCAAGTACAGTACATGGTTCATTTTTTGCATGGTCACAGTGGTGTAGTCTACGTGATACGTAGGAATACACAGTCCACCAGAAAAGGTCCAAGATTTCAGTATACCCACCTAAAATTGCTAACTGTTCCATATACACTTAAAATGCATTGTTCAGAATAGCACATCTACAATTAACTATATTGCATTCTCACAGAAAATGCTGGAAGCGGGCTTGCCTTTTGGGGCAGAGCTGAGCGGTTTTATTTTTGATATCTCTATTCCTAAATTAAAAACAAACTACTATTGAGAAAACAAAGCTAAAATAAATGTTGGAAAAATCCATCCACCCAGTCAGAAGTTATGGGCCAAACAATTCAGCCATCTTGGATTCAGCCATCTTGAAAGTGTTGTAGCTCCGTGTTTTGGGGATATACTAAATGACATACATGCTATTTTAAGTTGGCTAAGGAACACTGCATATGATATCATTTTGAAATCAACATGGGTCCGAGTGGGATTCGAACTCACAACCTCCATATCTCCATCCAGCACCTTTGCCATTGATACTAAATGACATACATGCTATTTTAAGTTGGCTAAGGAACACTGCATATGATATAATTTTGAAAATCAACATGGGGTCCGGGTGGGATTCGAACTCACAACCTCCATATCTCTAATCCAGCACCTTCGCCATTGATACTAAATGACATACATGCTATTTTAAGTTGGCTAAGGAACACTGCATATGATATAATTTGCATTGAAGAGCTGTACAATAGGATTCTAGAATTGTAGCACAGGTGCTCGTTAAGAATAGAATGTTGAGAGAATGTAACAGTTGAGATGGAACCGTTTATTGGCAGCACCTGTTCTGATTGTTTGTATGGCAGTTAGTATTGTGCTCTAAGGCAGAGGGCAGAATCAAAACAGTTTCTAGTTTTTAGATCGCTGTTGTTAAAAAACTAAAAAGAATTGGTACATGTCCTGCTCACACATTGGAGTCATACGTGTGATCTTTCTAACAGTCCTTGAATGAAGTTTATCAGTTAAACGGTTCAGTCACAAATGGACCTCTTGTTGCAGATGACCTGACCTCTTCAGAGAGACATTTCAAAAATGAATAGGACACAGGCTTTGGGAGGTTTTACACACCTGCCATTTAAAAATAATGGGAGTTGGGACATGATATTTTCACCATTTGGAGTCATCAGAGCTCGCTAACAACACGTCAACTAAACTTCTAGGTGCAAGTGTTGATGTTTTAAAGCTTCCAACACTCTGATCCCTAGAGTGGCGGAACCTTTATTCAAGAGCAGTCTACCATTGTTTTCTATGGGGACCCAAACTTGCACAAAATTGACGAAAACCAAAAAACGACAAGGGGTGTGGACACACAAAGCATTTTTTGAAATCTCCAAGCCGAGCCGGTCGTTTTAGTGTTTCAACTGTGTTTCTATCTCGAAAGGCCTAGGAGGAGAAGCGGTTTCTATTTTTACTGCCCTGCACCAGTGAAGCAAGCAAGCAAGCAAGCAAGCAAGAAACTGTACTTAGAGATTACTATAAGCGGGACTTGCTCTGCAAGCCTGCTTAATAAACAGTAGCTGTGTATATATGGCGCTTTTTTCGTCGATCGGAATAGATCTGATCCGATTAGTCTGATCGGAATGAAGTGTATACATTACATTGACCTCGAACGTTCGAATACCTGCCACGGGCGGTTACCAGGGACCGTGCTTAGTAACAGGCCGGGTTATATGGTTGAAACTGCGATAAACATGAAAGTTTCGCTTGCTTTATTTATATTTTTAGTATTTCTGAAATTGCAGCGGGAAGCGAAACTTCTGTACTTAATCTTGCACTGATGGGGAGGTGCGTAACAGCGGCACTCCGACGTGCTGTTGTCACCAGTTCACTTAAAACACCTCACAAACAAGAAAGAAGTCTGTAGATGAGAGTACGAAGCCAGGATTGGTGGGAGAGAGTTGTTTTGCAGGAATTCAGTGACCAATGTGGCGTGAAAATGTTAGGATAACCAGAGTTTCATTTGTTAAAATATGTGACACGATTGCGTCACAAACAACCAAGTGGAATAGAGTGTATCACTGATTCTTGAAAGTTTGGCAAAAACATGTCCCTGCAGTAAAATATTAATTCTGTTGAAAATCAACTAAATTTTCACAAACAAAATGAACCCAGGTAATGGCCAAGGGGTCTATCACACGAATACACAGTTGTTCGAAATATTTAAGTGTAATTTTATTACTTTTCATGGCTATAAACCTGTCCACACCCTGTAAAAATGCCTGTCCCAAGGACTGGCATCATCATTTCAATTGACTTAAAATACAAAAATCACTAACAGAATTGAACAATATCACCATGATGTGGAAGACCATATTAAAGTGGTTCTACAGATGTGCACATAGTGGATGTAAAACAATATTTACTATTATTTACTGATTGCTCAAAATGTGTCCAGCATATTGGTCACCACCGTCAGATTTTTTCTAAAAGACAATAAAATCAGGTATGCACAAGGTAATTTTCATTACTGCGGACCCCTTTTCAAACCTTTAGCTCTAATGCCTACTTCACCATCACTGAAGCTCCTGTAAGTTTATTATTTTGTCCTCAATTTGTTAATTTGTTTGGACACTGGTACTGTCCCAACCATAAACTGTCAACACCGTCGGGGGTTTTAATAGTATTGTATTACATTAATGTTAATAAATATAATTTTTTTCAGAAAAGGTATGAAGCACCCAAGAAACAGAGCGAAAATGAAATGGCTAATGTGAACAAACAATGCATAATATTTAAAAGAGTGTTTTTTTGTCTCACACCGTCAGATGTCACCACCGTCAGATTTTGTTCTGCTCATCATGTTGTTCCATATTTTACTAAATTGTGCTGGTTAATGAAACATTACTAGGCATGTTAGTAATAATTGTGATCCAAAATGATACTCTAGCCACCACTGAGGTGCATTTGGAGGTTTTTTTGTCAGAAAACCTGACGGTGGTGACATCTGATGGAGTTCACCAAAAAACACATGTTTTACGTGTTTTTGACATGTTTTAAGAATATGCATACAATAAGTATCTATACAGTTATGTTGAATTGTTAAAGTAATTCACTTTAATACAGTAAACATGTGTTTTTACTTCTAATTCTGTCTGCCGCTGTTGACAAAACAAGAAAGAGCCCATTTTATGAAAAATGTTAAACATGGGGAGCTTGGCCAATGCATTCACTGCACAGCCGAGACCTACATCTATGATAATACACCTCTATATTTTGGATTTGAACAACTTAAAAGCTGTTTTTACCACATTTTCAACAACCAGTGGCTTCCTTCCTAGATAATCTAACTAATGAAGTAAAAACACATGCTCATACTGTGCACACACAAAAATAAAGTGTTTATGCAAGATGCCATTGACTTGAGAGGGCTATTTATTTTGCTAAATGCAGGTACTAATTAGGCCAATTTCACCACTCTCAGATTACTGTCACCACCGTCAGTTCTTAAGTCACCACCGTAAGAAGGAGTTTTGGACATTTTAAAGGAATGTGCTTACAACATTTTCCTTAGGAGTTGTTGAAATATCAAAGTAATAGCCAATTTAAGCCTACACGAATATTTGTTAAATTACAAAAAAATGTTTGTTCTATTTAGGCGTTAAGTAAGCATCGTATGACGGTACATATTTTAAAATTAGAACACATGAAACAGTATTAAAATAGAACAAAAGTGAATTTTCAACATTTAAAGGCATATGTGTGAACCAAAAAATACACATAATCACTTAAAAACTCCAGATACATATGCAACCAAATCAATACAATTTTAATAACTTTTAATTGTGTCTGACGGTGTTGACAAAAAACAAGGTATGATCGGAGAAAAGCCTGATTTCTGAAAAAAATACATAATGGGGAGATTGGCCTTGTGCATTTCTGAAAAGCCAAGACCTTAGTCTACGAGGATATACCATATAATTTTGTATTTCACTTTGTTTTTTTCTGTCAACATTACAACCTGTTTTAGCCACTTTCTCAAGAATCAGTGGTATACATGGAACATCTGATCGGACTACACCACCTGTTCTAGTTTGATTAGAATTCTGATCCGATCAAACAAATCTACTCTGATCGGGCAGTATATAAGGGGATTCCTGATCGGATTGAAAAAATATCCCTATTCTAATTGGATCAGAAGTGCCCATGTATACATACCTAGAGACTAGCCATGGAAGCCTTGGAATTTAACTACATGACGATAAGATCAGAATCAACATTCATTCAGAAATTGCAGCTGTAAACTCATGCCCTCCGTCATGCCCTGACGGTTTCTCCGTTAGTAGAACTAGAAAAAACCCCTCCTCCTTCGAAACATTCTCCTCCCTTTGCCCTCGAGGGGCCCCGACCCCTAGTTTGGGAACCAATGCTTTTGGAACCAACACATTTCACTGCCCAAATATACAGTATACCCACTGCACCACTGGCATGGTTGTTATAAACTTGGAACCCTTTGGAACATTTCCAAACCTCTATTGGCACAACTGTTTGATTTTTTCTTTTCTGCATTTTCCCCCTGCGTGTCTAATGAATAATAAAATGTTCTTTATTGCTCTGTCAAAGGGAAACAATAGCGCAAAGACAAGCGCGCAGGCCCAGCATCTCATTAAAGTTTTTCTTTTTTTTCTTGTTGCTGTTGTTTTTTTTTTGTTCAGATCAGCAACTGTCATAATTGACTGTTCGCTTTGCTGCAGCTTTCTTTGACGGAAAATGGCTGTCAAAAAATCAGAGGAAGCTCTTCAGGAAAATTGGTTCTGTTTTTATCACCATTTATTTTTTTGTTTTTGTTACTGATTCCCTTTTAAAAACAAACCCTACTTATCACTAGAACGCATTTGGAGAGCGTTCTTCTTCCTTTTTGACACACACACACACACACACACACACACACACACACACACACACACACACACACACACACACACACACACACACACACACACACACACACACACACACACACTTATACACATAGAGAGAAATGGTCTTTCGCTTTTTTCTATATTTCTCTCTCTCTCTCTCTCTCTCTCTCTCTCTCTCTCTCACACACACACACACACACACACACACACACACACACACACACACACACACACACACACCCTATTCATGTCACATGTGACAGGCATCTCACAGGCAGCTGGCAGCCACAGCGTTGCTCGAGTCTTTTGGGATATTTGTGTGTGTGTTTGCGTGCATGCATACGCGCAGGCGTGTGTGTGTGTGTGTGTGTGTGTGTGTGTGTGTGTGTGTGTGTGTGTGTGTGTGTGTGTGTGTGTGTGTGTGTGTGTGTGTGTGTGTGCACGCATGTGTGTGCGTGTGTGTGTGTGTGTGTGTGTGTGCGTGTGTGTATGCCATAAACGATGTCAAGCGCTCAGGTCAAGGCAGACATATGCTAATGCATGACCTTCTGTCAGTGCAGGGAAGGGATTAGCTCCTCTCTCTCTCTCTCTCTCTCTCTCTCTCTCTCTCTCTCTCTCTCTCTCTCTCCTTTTTACTCTCTTCTCTCTCTCCTCTCACAACTCTGCTCTCCTCTCGCTAATATCTCACTGCAGCTTTGAGGCGCTCTGTCAGGCCGGCCTTTGGTGTGCAAAACAACCCTGATACTCCCGAACAGCTATACCCGCTAGCTCTCATAGCTCAGGCCTGCGCACAACACCGCTTTCAAGTGCCCTCCTCTTCCTTCTCTCCCATCCTGCCTTCAGAACTCGGAAAATAGATGCCAAAGCACTCCACTGTTGGGAAAAGGTAAGAATGGCTTAATGTTGAAGAATTTTGATTAGAATTCTCCGCCAAAAAAAAGCATCAATCTGTCCACACAAACATACAACCTATAAATACTTGTATGCCTATTCAAGTTCGATGAAATTTAATATTAGAAATGTTCCACTTCCAATCTTTCATATTATTCATACCGTAGTTGTTTCATAAGCATTAATACACATTCCACAGTGTTCATATGCTGCAGTATACCGTATGGAACATTGAATCTGCCTTGAAAAGGAAGGAAAGGAATGGAGGAGAGGAAGGAAAATGAAAATACGGCAACTGTTATAATATATGTGCGATAACATTTGTATAGTTCATATATTAAGAACCATTTTGCAAGATTTGTATAAGTCTATGTCTTTGCTGTACATGTGGATCATAGGAAAGATGAAACAATTATCATCAGGGCTCATTAATGGCTGTATACATGGGTTTACCTTAAACAATCCCTGGCTGCACGACCCTGGCTGCGAACTGTTCAACCTCTGATTGTTGGAAACTACAGTTGGTCAAAAAATGAGCTCACGTGGTTGGCTGCAGCATCTTTCCCCTTGTCACAGACTAACAACATTGTAAAGAAAAAAACTATGTATGGATTGGAATATTAGCCAATGACACCAAAAACAGCAACAAAGGCTTTTCCACATCAGAGCTTTAATTGACTACCAGAATTCCTGGATGTGAGGTTTCCAAATAAAATAGTTTGGTTTGACTTTAATTGCAGCAATGTTGTGCTTTTCCACACTCTAAAAGGGAGTCTGAAATATGCCTTCACTAAATTTTGCTGCAGCGGATTGTCTCTTAGCAAGTTAGCCCACAAAGACTAGCGCTGCAAGAGCAGGCTACATATACTTATCCTCCGGAACATTCTTCATCACACATGACAGCATCTCTGGGGGCGCGGTGACACCTAAACGGGTGATGGATGTCGGCTGGGTTTGACCCGTGGACCTAGAAATGCAACATCCTCAAACTATTTGTCTTGGACCTTATGTGCTAATTGTGCTAAAGTCATCTTGTCATCTACCTTAATTCATCTCCTCCCCGTCTGTCCTTTCCTCTCGCCCTCCCTCCCTTCCTCCCACCCTCATCCCCTCCTTTTCCTCTGTCACTTTCACACAACTATAACAACACAGACACACACACACACACACACACACACACACACACACACACACACACACACACACACACACACACGCACGTACACGCACACACACACACACACACACACACACACACACACACACACACACACACACACACACACAAACACACACACGTACGCATGCGCGCACACACACACACACACACACACACACACACACACACACACACACACACACACACACACACACACACACACACACACACACACACACACACACAAGCACACACACTGAGACAGACACACCTTGGCAAGCTCCTCTCTGGAACTGACCTTTCCATTTTTTTTTTTTGCTGGATTCGTACTCGTATCCTTTCCTTTCTCCGAGCAGCCATGATGGAAGCGCCTCTGTCTGGAAAGCCCATGATTGTCGCCCCAGAGGAACGCCGCGGCGGGGCCGGATGTCCTTTGATGTCACGGTGTCAGCACTAAAAGATTAATTGGTCCATCAAAACACATTACGGAGCGGGGACTGGATGCACGTCTCTGCAGGGAATTAGAGCCTAACTTTGTTTTTTTAGCCCCAGATTTGCAAGGCAAGTGACTAGTTTTAGGGAGAGAAGGGAGGGAGGAGGACTTTGACTATGCAAATAGACTTTTTACACATGCCAACCCACTGTGAATAGTGTAATGCAGACATAGCATTGCAGCATTGCCAGCAAAAGACTGGCACAGCATTATACTAAGGTACATTGGGGGTTGCAAAATGGATAGCTTAACACTGTGTGTTAATGCAATGGGTGCTATGTTGACAATGAATATATTATTGGTGTAATTATCCGTTTCCGTTAATGCTTTTACGGTATGAACAGCTGTTATAGATCTGTTGTAGATTGATGTTAGTTATGAAAGGAAACTGTGTGTGTGTGAGAGAGAGAGAGAGAGAGAGAGAGAGAGAGAGAGAGAGAGAGAGAGAGAGTCTCTGTCGATGTTCCTTGTGAGTGTGTGGGAGTGCGTGCCCTTGAGAACTAGAAGGACATACTCTTTTTACAGTGGGAAGACAGGTCAGAGGTCAAGCAGTCGAAATCAGCGTGTTAAGGAGAGGGTGTTGCCCCCACCTGAAGAGCACGCACACACAGACATACACACGCACGCACACGCGCGCGCACACACACACACACACACACACACACACACACACACACACACACACACACACACACACTCAGAGTCCCAGGGATGAACGAACGGCCCGGCATCGATCCACTCTGCTCAGCCGAGTCAACTAAAAGAGCAAAGGCCATCAGGTGGTCAAGAGGAGATAGAGACAGAGAACGAGGACGAGCCTGGGAGAGAGGGGGTGATGTGAGCTCGGCAATAAGAGAGAGAGACTGAGAGAGAGGGAGAGATGTTAGCTCGGCAATAAGAGAGATAGACATAGAGAGAGACTGAGAGAGACTGAGGGAGAGAGAGAGAGGGAGAGGGGAGTTAGGCAGGGAGAGAGATAGATGCAGAGACAGACAGACAGACAGAGAGAAAGACACAGAGGTATAGACAGTGAGACATAGAGAAATAGAGACGAAGAGAGAGAGAGAGAGAGAGAGAGAGAGAGAGAGAGAGAGAGAAGGATGAGGGAGATTGAGGAATAGACTAATGCAGCAACAAGACAGAAAAAAGAAAGATAAAGTCAGTGACAGAAAAATAAAGACGGAGAGAGAGAGAGAGAGAGAGAGCTCATTTAGAGCTCATATCGCTTCTCCTCCAGTGAAAAAAATATTCTTATAATCTGTTACTATTGTGACTTGTGATTTGTACACATTTTACAGTGTTGATTGAACACTTAACAGTGTTGGATAGCAATTTCAAGCTGGTTATTCTTTCTATGTGTTGACTTGATAGTTGATGCTTGATAGTACCTGACACTTGTTAGATTTTATCTTTGCACATTTGTTGAGCCTGGTTTCATTAGGCCTATACTGGCAAGCATAATGACAATGACAACAAAGTTCTCAAAGTCACTGTAAATGATCTCCGTGTGCCCTTTCCTCACAAAGAAACTATATATACCTGAAGGATTTGTAGCATAACAGAGTTAATGATGATATGTAATGGTAAATGATGTCAGAATGCTTTTTTAGTGTAGCATTTAATCTGTACTTTTTGGACTTCAACACATTCTTTTCGACGGGCCTTATGTGCACCTCATATTTTTATGTTTAAAAAAGCTACACATACATAACGAGCGAAGTAGATAGACGGAAAAGGAAGAGAAACAGAGGAAGAGAAAGAGAAAGTGGAAGGGGAAGTGGAAGCGTGTCTGGCTGTAGTGTGTCTCATACCCAGCCACACACGAGGCACAGCATGACGCAAGGCTCGCTCCAGTGTGATCAAGCTGCGCCCCCCCACCCCACCTTTTGTGTGCTCCACCGCACCCTACCCACCTCACCCCACCTCAGCGCTACCTCCTTTCAGCCCCCATCCCCTCGGCCTCTCTCTCTCTCTCTGCCTCGCCCTCCAGGCACCACAGCCATAGCCATGGGCAAAAAAGGCAATGAAAAAGAAAATTAAATGTTAATGGTGCGATTAAAATTGCGAGAGAAAAAAAAAAGATTTCGGGTAGGACATTTTCTAAGTAAGGCATCTCGCATAGCTAATCAGAAGGAGATGTATAAAAAAAGTAAAAAAAAAAAAATTCAGAGCTAGAAAGCCAAAGCAGGTATGCAGAGTATTTTTGTATCCTTAAAAACTGTCTACTCAAAGACCCCTTTTCAGCTGTGAAGTGCCACCAAGTGTGTTTTTTTCGTTCTGTTTTTGAAAAGTAGTGCAGCGTGAGTGCCATGGGGTAGTCTCTGACCGTCCACTTTATTTGCGGTCTATTCAGCTCTAAGTAGATTCAGTTCGTCCTATCCTTTTCCCTCATCTATCTCATTCCTCTCTCTCTCTCTCTCTCTCTCTCTCTCTCTCTCTCTCTCTCTCTCTCTCTCTCTCTCTCTCTCACTCACTCATTCACACAGAGAGAGAAAGTGGAAGAGAGAGAGAGTCTTTTTTCTGTCTCTGCCATGATGAAGTGGGTATGGACAAGCCTTGGGTGACTGTTTGCTGTTTGCAGGATAATGGGGAGAGACTGATTCGTCCAGGCTGAAGCCTCTCTCCAAGCGAAGCCTGATGCGAGCCCCTCACATCAGGCCAAATAAGCCAGCAAAAACGTGCCATCCCTCTCAAACACCCAGCTCTCACTACATAAGACTCGCTCCCTGAAAAACATTTCTTTTCAACTGAAAAAATATGTTCGTTGGTGGATGGGAAAGAGGCTAATAAAAAGAAAAAAGACACGGCTGACACAACATACCTGCATAAACCTGCACAGGTTATCAATACATGTATAATTGATTCATATGCCGGCATGTTTCTAATTCCATAAGCGTGTGTGAGTGTGTGCGTGCTTCTGTGAGTGTGTGTGTGTGTGTGTGTGGTGTGTGTGTGTGTGTGTGTGTGTGTGTGTGTGTGTGTGTGTGTGTGTGTGTGTGTGTGTGTGTGTGTGTGTGTGTGTGTGTGTGTGTGTGTGTGTGTGTGTGTGTTTCTGTGAGTGTGTGTGCCAGTCAGGCTGGCCAGTCAGTCATATGGGTATGTGCGAACATACTACATACTAAGGAACTGCAACTCTTTAATTTTCTCATATAGTGGATGCCGCTGGTTGAAGAGACTAAATGGAGTGGTGTGCTCCATTGAAAGAGAGCCAATAGGGGGTCTCTCCCGGATACAAATGGCTGGTGTGCAGAAATCCAAAGCGGCACTTATGCAGCGCCCCCACAATGTGTTTATCTACTGAGTGAGCCTCAATCTGTGACACATATACACGCACCCACACACCAACTTACATAGACGCACACACAGATACACAGCAGCCAACACACAGGCAGACATGCAGGAATACAATGCAATGCGCACACACATGCGCGCAAGCACGCACACACACACACACACACACACACACACACACACACACACACACACACACACACACACACACACACACACACACACACACACACACACACACACACACACACACACACACACACACACACACACACCATGCAAACACAGACACAGTCACCAGGGGAAGCAGACAAAGGTTTTAGATTCCGAAACGGGTCCAAATTCTTTCATCCCGATTTGTTTGTTTTCCCACCAAGCTCAACTGTCCCTACAGCACGCCTGTTATTTTCTTTATTTCTTTTTTTATTTTCCTATTCATGTATTTATTTATTTAGCAGTTTTTTACTGTCCTCCATCAAGCATAGCCCTCACGTACAAAGCCACAACAAATCAAACCCAATGTGTGGTCAGATAAGATCCTCCCACTCATATATTCACAGGGCACAGACATGTCTCTCTCACAAAAGTATGCCTACGCACACACGCACACACACACACACACGCACGCACATGCACGCACATGCACGCACGCGTGCGCGCGCGCACACACACACACACACACACACACACACACACACACACACACACACACACACACACACACACACACAGCAGTAGAATGCTGTATGCAAGGCGCAGAGAGTAAACTGCAAGTAGCGTGGTGAAGAAATGTTCTTGGAATGTTCTCCAGTGTCCTTGGAATGTTCATGTGCTTTTTCTCAAGTGTATTCATGACTCTGATGGCTTGTGGAAAGAAGACGTTGTGTGTCAGTGTGCGAGTATGCATGCATACAAGCCTACGTGGGTGTTTTTCTTTGTGAATGTGAATATGGTGCTATGCAGTATGTCACCTGTGGCAATCTGTCTTCCTGTCAGACCTGCAAAGCTGATGGACATTCAACCAGTTGTATAGCATATGTGGTATAGATCAGTTGAAGGCTGGTGGTGCTATGGTGACCGCGATTTCCTCGGGTTACTGTTGTTGCTGGAACAACATCGCAAAGTTGGTCCTGGATCAACATCTGGTTTGAGTGGTTATCTATGTCAGATTTCGTGCCAGTAATGTCTTCTGTAGCCTATGGATTAAGATCAGTTATGCAGAAGTGCTATGCTGTTACAAAATACAATTATTCACTGACAGGTTAAGTTTAGGAATATGTTTTGGTAAAGGCATAATTTGGCATGTTGTTAGGTTGGTGCACACATTTTCACTGACAGGTTATGTTAAGGAATTCGTTTTGGTTTAGGTACAGTTCCCCATAGTAGTCACTGTAATAGCCTACCTACATGGCCGTAGCCAGCCATGTGAAGTAGGCGAGGTCCATAATGCGCCGAAATTTTATTATTAATAAAAAATATAAATTAAAAATTAATTCATAAAATAAATAAATATAGGCTACACAGGCCTATATATAGGGCCCTCCTCTATGAATGTATAGGCCTAATGTGAAATATGTAGACATGTATAATAATAAATATGTTGTAGTTTTCAGCCAACTCAGCCTATTCCCTTTGAATGGCTATGCTTTGGTATCATGCCTCTTTTATCATAAATAACATTCTCCCAGTCAGTAAAGCCCTTTGTAAGGAAACTAAAGTTTCACCCAGAAGTTGCACAATAAGCTACATCCTCAGATGGCAAGTTGCTCAGCCATTCATATTTTTTCTCCCAATGAAATTACACTTCAGCTGTTTTCCTCCAAAGGTACAGGGATAGCTATCTCTGTAGTGCAAACCACCTATTTTGGAGTAAACATTTTTCTTCCTAGAGTCGCATCAAACGTTTTGTTTTAATTTAGTTGTTGTTATAGTTCTTCACAAGCGCAGAAGACAAAAGTCTATCAACGAGAAAGAAAAGTAGCCTATCCTCCGCGCTCCTGAGCCATCTGGTGCGTCACGGCTATGCAGACACAGTAGTCACGGGAACCTCTTCAGGTGTGGATATTTTACTGCGATTGAGTCTGATGAAGACGTGGCAACGTCGATAGTCTTGGCACTTGTCCAAATGAACAGGAAAATATCCACACCTGAAGATGTTCCGGTGACCTCCTCTATCAGTGTTTATCACAGGCTTTCCAATTTAAAATCAATTACCTTTCACGGATATCCTATGATTTTACCTTTATGCAGCAGCTGATGCAGCAGCCGGCCTTCTTAAGATGATGACTCAAATGGCTTTTTAAGACATCATAGCCTACTTGTTACGCATGAGCTTTAGGTAAACAACGGTTAGCTTTCTGTTGGCGGAGATCTCACCAAGCGCGGGCTTTCTGATAGCGGAGATCTCACCAAGCGCGTGCTTAATGGGCGCGTTCGTGACGGCACATTACTGCGCAGGCTGCACAGGCACACTTTGCCATTTCAATGCATTTTTCTAACCAGACAGCATGGTAATTTTGCGTTGCGCAATGCGCTGTCACGAACGCGACCAAACACTTGCGATGTCGGCTGAGTTGCGTTCTCTCCCACGAGTCACACCACTTTCGATATTAATTAAACTTGTTTACTCGCAAAAACAGAACACAAAGGCAAAACTAGAACACATAGCACATGGAGGTTAACCACAGTTTGCAAAGGCCGCTTCACAAAGGTTTATAGATGTTTTTGTGTGTTTCAGTTGGTCATATTTGCTGTTAAAATAATAATAATAATAATAATAATAAAACCTCTCACGATAGGCGAGGTCCGGACCTCGCTAGCCTCAAATGTAACTACGGCCATGCCTACCTAGCCATAACCAGAGCCGTATACTACCGTGACGGCACTTGGCATGCCCGTTAATTTTTGGAATCAGACCTAGAATAGGCTAACATACCAGATGTTGATCCAGGACCAACTTTGCGATGTCGTTCTAGGAACAACAGTAACCCGAGGAAATCGCTGTCACCGTGGTGCTATACATCACGTGTTCATCATCACTGACGACTGATTGTCGTATAAGTTGAATGGTGGTATTAGCCCATACGAAGAGATGAGCTATAGAATGCTTTGAATGCCTACAACAATTGTGCACGGATGAGTGTGTTCGCAGTGAATGTGAAATCTTGAATGTTAATTGGGTATTGGACAAGTGAAGAGGGTTAGGCGATGGGCAAGTATGAAGACCTCTCTCTCTCCCTTCCCCTTCTCATGTAGTTTCAACACATTTTTTTCTCTCTCTCTCCCTAAGCTGCTTTCTCTGTATTCACAACAAAGAAACCACTCTGTAAATATAGCTCCCACCATTTGAGGATCCAGCATTGTATCATGACAATGTATCATCTTCCTCTCTCTCTCTCTCTCTCTTTCCCTCCTTCCCCATCTCTCCATCTCCTTCTTATTTTCTCTTGAAAGAGATGAGCTTGTTTCAAAAGAGGTTTTCCTCGCTTCATTCAGCCTCAGTGAAATTAGAAGACCCGTCGGTCACCCTCCCTCCATCATCAGGGGCTTTCTTTGTCCAAAAAGAAGTAATCCAAAAAGAACTTTTTTTCTTTGAAGGTCTCAATCTTTGCTTTTCCACTTCCAACCCCCACAATCCATTTTTTTCCCCTGTCTCTCACTCTGCCGTGGGATTGTTCTGGCACAGTGAATAGACCTGGATATCTGTGTTGGCGGCATCTCTGTGTGTGCGTGTGCGTGTGCGTGCGTGCATGCGTGCGTGTGTGTGTGTGTGTGTGTGTGTGTGTGTGTGTGTGTGTGTGTGTGTGTGTGTGTGTGTGTGTGTGTGTGTGTGTGTGTGTGTGTGTGCGTATGTGTGTGTGTGCGTGTATGTGCACACGTGTGTGTGTGATGCTTCTGAAATAGTGTCATTATTGTTCTGTTTTCATTCCCATTTCAAGCAATTGGATTTTGGTCCAGTGATTCTGTTCTACGTCAGTAGAACCACTCTGACCCAGCCATCAGTCCTATAACCTGCAATTTCTTTCGTTTTTTTGTGTTTGTTTTATTATTAAATTTGTGTCCACATTTTCAAGCCTTAATAGTGTGGGTGCCCTCTGTTACCTTGTGTCAGCGAAGTTATTTCCAAACCCTTTGGCACAACTTTTGTGTGGGAAGAGGAAAATGAAGGCCTGTTGGCAAACATTTAACAATTCTGACCTGTTCCACTTTCTGACTGAAGTTTCCGTCTCAGTGCATCTCATTCTGGAGGAGGTGGAGGAGGAGAGAGAGAGAGAGAGAGAGAGAGAGAGAGAGAGAGAGAGAGAGAGAGAGAGAGAGAGAGACTGCTCCAGCAGGCTTTCAGTAAGAGTGATTGTAATAGCCCTTTACCTCTTCCTCAGTTGCAGAAAACTGCCCCGACTTGCATCAAACATCTTATATTCTCTTGCTCAGTGTGAACGATAAAACATTTATGAGGAGGGGAAAACACCCACCGATTTTATGGGTTAGATTAGTAATATTTGAAATAATGTGTTAATTAGAAGAAGAAGAAGAAGAAGAAGAAGAAGAAGAAGAAGAAGAAGAAGAAGAAGAAGAAGATGAAGATGATGAAGATGATGAAGAAGAAGTGTTCCGAAACAGGTCCTATACTGTGAGAGCTTGCAGAATCAGAGGCAGACTTTCCATTAGGCAAACCTCGGAAATTGCCTGGGGACCAACAAAATCTGACTCCATCGGGGCCCCAACTGTCACACCAGTCACCGATAACACACCAAAAAGACTTAATATTTATTTGTGAATTATGTAAAGTCATCAAAGTTACCTAGACATATATATGAGACAAAATGCTTTAATAACACCACAACACAGAATTTCATCTCTATACAATGACGTTTTGAGGGCCCTAGGTTTATATTTCGCCTAGGGCCCCAACATGGCTAGATACGTCCCTGTGCAGAATGTGCAATACCATATGTTGCACTGTAGGTAAAACTGGTTGACTCTACATGTGGGCTTTTTTAATTCCTTTACGTTCTTGCCTTTACATTATAGAAAGGCTTCATCAGTTGAAAGGGCTTCACTGCAACATTTTTTGAGAGGTCGTTTTTGGAAGGTGGTGATTCACAGTGACATTCCCCCCACCACAACAAAGACATCCCATCAGTATCGGACCCCATGGCCATATCTAATTTATGGCATAATTAGGACTAATAGGTGATTATTCATTTTCAACTCCACCAATTTCTCTCTATTTTTGCTCTGATTTGTCGCTGATGAAAAATGAAGTCTTTTACAAGGTCTCGGGAAGTAATCAATATTTCCTCTTTCATCAGTGCGACAGGACACTTATGCTAAAAGACTTAGTGCCCTCACACTAATTAGAGGCTAAAGTAATTAGCCTTGAAAAAGATTGGGGAGGCGTACTCCCCAACTTTGACTTTTCTCTCTTAATTAATCTCATATTATAGCAAAAATATGATGGCTATTTTAGTATCATTATAAATGTTGCAGAGGGACTGTTTTTGTCCATTTCCATAACTACTCTATTTACTTTTCTCCTGCCATCATACTATTTTTATATTTTATTAATGATTTTATACCCAGTTCTACAGCATTTCCTACATGATTATTGTTATGGATACAGTCTCTTGGTCTTTCATTAAAGACCTAATCAGTCTTAATCGGCTAGAATAGCTTATTTCACATGCACAATAAGGCACATGTCTGCAATTTTAATTCAGAAGCTGTCTAGGTAGTTTGTACCTTAAAACTAAATTATATTAGCCCAGCCATGGCTCTAACGGCTGGGCACTGGACTGTTACACGGGCGACCCGGGTTCGATTCCCAGCCTAGATCATTTCCTGATCCTTCCCCTTCTCTCTCTCTCCCATCTCACTTCCTGTCTCTCCTCCACTGTCCTATCTGAAAAATAATAAAATAGCCAAAAAAACTATATTTTTTGCACGTGTTTGCTCTCAACTGTGGTCTGTTGACCTTGTTCCATGGCCAAGATGTGATATGCTGTGCTAAATGTCATCATGGCAGCCTCAGAGTGTTATTTTTCATTCTTCTGGCCACTTTATGTTTCTTTCAGGAGTAATTTTGAAGAATTTCGGAGGTGTTTTCCTGCTAGACACAACAAAATTGTGTGTAGAGCGAACAGTTATCACACAGCAGATGATAGAACATCAGTTTACCTCCATACAGCAACCTGGAACAGATGTTACCACAAGTCATTACTTCTCACACAGCCAGTCTGACAGCACAGAGAACAACTGTTTGGCTCTTCTTCAATCTGATATTGGTGGCAGACACCTTTTTTCACCTATATTTTCAGGGCAAGGGGTGACAATTCGTCCCTAGTGTATAGTCCCTAGTCCACACACGCACGCACGCTCGCACGCGCGCACACACACACACACACACACACACAATTTGTGAGTGGGGAGGATGATAATACCACTACTGTCTTCCCTCTTCCCAAGTAATGTCAAACACGGACCTTTTCTACAGTAGAGACAATCATTTATGCATTGATGATATCAACCCATTTTGGCCTTCAAACTATTGGATGTCAGGTAGCAGGTTGAGGAAAGGTGCGTGCGTGTGTGTGTGTGTGTGTGTGTGTGTGTGTGTGTGTGTGTGTGTGTGTGTGTGTGTGTGTGTGTGTGTGTGTGTGTGTGTGTGTGTGTGTGTGTGTGTGTGTGTGTGTGTGTGTGTGTGGGGTGGGGTGGTGGGGTATTTTCCTTTTTGCTCACCGTCACAAACACACTAACACGCACATATGTGCACACACACACACGCACATACGCACACACACACACACACACACACACATGCACGCACACCCCCCCCCCCACACACACACACACACATACACACACACAGACACACACACACACCCTCTTCTGCAGTGAGTGAAAAGAAAGCCCCTGGACAGGGGAGTTTAATTGGGAGGAGACCCATTTGCTCTTTTCCTTTGTGGCTTTAAAGAAATCATTTCCTTAATGTTGGAGAGTTTGCAGATGTCTGTCTTTGTATGGGTGTGTGCATTTGTTTGTATGTGTGCATTTGTGTGTGTGTGTGTCTGTCTGTGTGGGTTTTTTTGTGTTGAAGTGCGATGATTGAAAAGACCTTTAACCAACGAATAAATTATGTGGAAAGAGAGCCAAATTCTTGAGGTGCTGTTTGACTGAATTTAACAAAATGTTTTTTTCACAGCCCGGGTGTTGAAGGATTATCAGTATTACAGCTTAATTCCCATGGAGAACATTTTTGCTGCAAGGTAGCGCATTTGGACATAGTCCACACCAGTCCATTTTAATTTGCCAAGTACCTGAATTTCCCTCTGGGGTTCCTGCAAAGTTTGTGTTTCTGTATTTCCAAAACATAGGCTACGTGAGCACACAAACAAACATAAACAGATGGAGTGTGTGTGTGTGTGTGTGAGAGAGAGAGAGAGAGAGAGAGAGAGAGAGAGAGAGAGAGAGAGAGAGAGAGAGAGAGAGAGAGAGAGAGAGAGAGAGAGAAGCACACAGCACTCAATGCACATATACATCTAATGCCAAATTAAACTGACCCTAATACACATTTTTTAAAAATCTGTTACATTAACTCTTAAAAAAATACTCTCTGAACAAATAAAATCCAGAATATGTTAAACGGACTCTCTGAATGTTGAATTAACACTACAAAATGTAATAAGTACATACTGCTGTTCTTGTTGCTGAAAGGGAGAATCATATTCATCCTACCTGTATTTGTTTGTGTCTGTGGGGGTGGGTCAGTTTATGGGGCCAAAATAATACCAAAATAAACATTCAGTGCACTACTGAAAAGGGGAATCATTCATCCGATCTATGCACTTTTTAGGGAGCGGAAGGGGCCAAAATAATGACTAAATACAGTATACTTATACAGTATACTACTGAAAAAGGGGAATGATATCCTTTGGGGTTGGATCTGATTATGGGGCCAAACTAATGCCAAAATGAACCTACTAGCCTGCTACACCATTGAAAACAGGAATCATATTCATCCTATCTATTCGTTTGTGTCTGCGGGGGTGTGATTATATGGGGCCTGGAAGCTGGAGCTCATCTCCAACCTGTTCACTCCTCCACGAGGCTCGGCGCTGGCTCCTCAGTCTCGGCAGATCAGATTTGTGTCAATATCTCACGGCTGATTGCCTGATATCCTGAGAAAGCGGCGCCTAACCTGGCCCTCAGCAGCCAGAGAGCCCACCATATCCCACACCATCTGCCCAGGCTCACATTTCCTCTCTTGTCTTTCTCTCCTCTGTATTTCTCCACTTCTCTACCTCTCTCTCTCTTTCTCTCTCTCTCTCTCTCTCTCTCTCTCTCTCTCTCTCCCTCCTCTTCTCTCTTCCTCATCCATCCTCTTTCTCTCCCTCTCTCCAGCTCACTCCATCTCTGTTGCCTGCCTCCGTTTCCTTTTGTTTCTCGATGATGGAAATATGCATCACAGAGCATTTGATGTCAGCTCTTGTTGATTCATGTTTTTTCATGACCTGCCAACTATCCTAATTACAGCATAAAATATGCTGTTTGCTGTTATACACCTGTCCCTTCATATTTCTGGCCTGCATTTCCTCTCTCCATAGCCTGTTGTCAATCTCACCTTTTTTTTTCTTCTCTCCCCGTGTTGTGCATTACAGTACAGCCCTCCCATCCTCAGAGGGATGTGCAATGCAGCACTTACAAGAGTGGAAGACTGCTGAAGACCATGGAGAATTATTGTTTTATATCTCCAATCAACGTATCACTCTGCATCACCTTCAACCCTGTTTTTGTGTCTTTTTTGTTCTCTTTTCTATGAACCTGGTAATGTATGTAGCCTAGCTACTGTATGTAGCCGTCACAGTATGTATGTAGTCCACGTATACAATGCATGTCATGTCAAAACCAAATGAAACAAAACCCCAAAACTAACAAATAAAAACCAACAACCAACCTTTCAACACAATCCCAAACCAAATAATCCCCTACCAACGCCACTACAAAAATACCACTGATGTCCCTTTTCACTCAAGGGCTCTCTCAAGTGCTCTCTTATACCTTGTTTTTCCTGCACAGCATGCTTTAGTTGACTGTGTTATTTTATTTTCTACGTCTAGTTAGATTTTCTCTTCATTTCATTTCATTCCACTTCAATCAGTTTTGGATTATGACCCCTCTAATGAATTAATCAATTTTGTATTTCCAAAAATTCAAAGCAATATAATCATGTTTGTTATCAACACACACGCACACAAAAACGCACACGCACACCCACACACACGCGCGCACATACGCACACACACACGCGCACATACACACACACACACACACGTCTATGAAACACATACACATGTACCCTGAGAGAGGGAGAGAGAGAGAGAGAGAGAGAGAGAGAGAGAGAGGGAAGAGGGAGAGAGTCCATTGATGTTCTGTTCTTCCCAAACAAAAGCTTGACTATTGATTCTCTTTTCTCATGAAAGCATGCCTGCATAAAAGACCATCACA
>NC_085865.1:26938959-26943959 GCF_034702125.1 Engraulis encrasicolus | reverse complement strand
TGCCGTATTGAGCAAGGCAGTTATTCTATGGTAATATTGCAGAGAACAATTGATTATGTTAAAGAGAGAAAAAAGACGAGAAAGAAGGAAAATAACTGCCCGCAAATCTATTTCCTCTGTATTATATGACTTCTGAACTTTGAGCTCAGAGTGACAAAGTCCCTGGCATGTGCCCCTTCTATGAGAAAACGCAAGTATTTATATAGTATTCTGAATTTAAAACACATTATTATCAACATGCATACTATTAATGTCACATAGCCATAGCCTTTCAAAGTGTTTTTAAACAGATCGCAAGAATGCACCAATGACAAAAAGGTCTCAGCATGTAGGTCTATTGTCGCTGTGCTAACATGTAGCCTCTCACTGAAGATGGGCCGGTCGACTGGCCTTTTAACTCTTTGCTGAAAGCCCTCAACTGACACTAACAAAATTGCTATGACAATACAAGGAGTCTTATGTTACTGAGGTCATCGGTGCTAGTCAGGGTTCGAATTATAACTTAGACCCTAAGGGGGTCCCAGAAAAGTTTTATGACGTGGGGTTTGGGGGTCCTCCTCCAAGAAAAAATGCATTTCTTAGATGCAATTTCATACATTTTAATGCATTTTTGTCCGGTTTAATGCTGTGCCATGCCGGACAAGAAAAGACGGGCGGTGCGTCCTTAATAGGCTATAAACGTCTGGCCACCCTACACATAACACGAGTGGAGATGAAATTGATATGATTGTTTCTGTTGTAGGCTAGATTTATCATGCATATTGTTTCACCTTTTAACTGTGCATTAAAGATGCAACTCCGTTTGAAGTGATGATCGACTGTGGTATCATGTCTGAAATTTTAAAACGTTGTCCAGAGGGAGAAAGAAATATGATTCCCTTACCATGATTGGGAGACAAACGGACCACCCGCTACTCGTTTTAGCTGTTAGATCATTATTCCAGGAAGATGCTGATGTCCTCATAGATTTTTCCATCCAAGTCATCAAACAAGACAGTGAGGCGCAGGGCGCGTAGTTTGTTTATCTTAGTTGGATCGTCTGTGTCATTGCAGAGTCGCTAGGCAGCAGTCGGGCAATTCAAATGAATAGGCAGTGTTTCGTTGCCCAACCACGAAAAACGGGCAATAACGTGAATGCACCATGAAAATTAAAGTAATTTTTTTCGTGAATACTTCACGAAATGAAAGAGATACGGTTGCATTGCTACCCGGCAAAAGTCCCTTTCCCATTCCGCAAACGTCGGCAAAGCAGTGCTGCTTGCGATGATGTTATTACTTTGATTGAGATAGCCGCAGCTGCACATTACAAACCCCCTTACAATGCGTTCACCATTTTTGTTCCTGTCTTTTTTTTGTTTAACATGGGCCATTTCAATTAGTTGTTTGCGCAAGACTGCCATGATATTTCTTTTTCATAACTCCACAATTTCAGTCGTTTACATGCTGTCCCATTCATCCAAGCACCCGAAGTAGAGCTCAATGGATGCTGGCTAGGACAGAGTTCTCGGCAAAGTCAGACACAGCTTTTTCGTGGTGAATCCGAACGGTGCTGGATGATCTATGGTGGGGTGGTCTTTTCGCTTGCATGGTGGAACAGAAGATGTTGGCGGCATACACGCATTAAAAAAAAAAAAAAAACGAAACGGAAGGTTACCAGTAGGCCTAGGCCTACTAGCCACAACTGACTAACCCTAATCCTACCTAAGTGCAAAATGAATGGGTGTCAATGGAGTTTTCTACCATTATAATTTTTGTGATTTTTTATAATTTTTTGTCCTGAAATATTAATATTCAGTTCGAAGCTCAGCTCCCATTGGCTCCCACGTAATACGAACTATGGTGCTAGTTCACCACTCAGGGCTCAAATTCACCATCCAACTCCATCAACGCTCGAGGGAAACACAATGTGATACCACTGAGCTAAAGGTCCAGACCGATAGCTTATTGCTATCGATACTGAATGTGGCTTCGAAAGGGAGGTTTACCAACGTTCTATGCCAAACTCTGCTAGTTGGCATCCGTTCCACTTAGGTAACCAATTAAGACTTGGTCAATACCATTTTGGTGACAATAAGGTTATAACAGAGGCTCTGTGTTAAGTGGTTGAGTAAGATATTGTCTACATTTAATCTAATGTGTGTAGAGATGTTTTTCTTATGTAAACACTAGGATAAGATTTGTTCTGGCTGAGCAGTGTACAAAAATGCTTCTGTGATAAATGCAGAAAGGTCTTGCTTCTCCTTACAACTCTCAGGTACCCAAGCTGGCCTTGCATTGTGTTGTTCGAGTTTCTGTACTAAAGCTTAGTATAAATAAAAGATATTTATCCACAACAAACATACTAAACTATTGTCTGCCCTGCAATGTCTCAACTGAGGATGAAAAACACCTGTTCAAATTCTACTGGTTTATTGTTTATTGTTTGGTTGCTTAGTTGTGAAGTTTGTTTGATTTAAGTTGTTCCCTGCATTGAAGCTACCGTTTAAATGAATGAATAATGAATTGATACATTTTGAATGTTTCGAAAGTTTTTAAAATGCCCAACATGTAATAGTCTGAGAGATGATTTGATGAATACATCTAAGTGCCTGTTTGAACTTCAAACAATATTAAGCTGTTTTTAGAAGGGGAAAAAAACAGTATAACACAAAAACCTGTAGACAAGGTTCTATGCTGGATGAATAACAAGTGGTCAGCATGTGTTTACATATTCCCCAGTTTAAAAATCTCGGGCCTGGGTAATTATTTTATTAATGAGTCTGAGTAGTATTGATTCCTTCTCCCTATTAAGAATTCATTATTTTCTCTACCAACCTCCTCTACAGACTCTCCAGCTACAGTAGCTTCCAATTAGAGTTGTGCTGATGTGTCAGGCATATGAATCCTACTGTCAGCTACAGCTATTTGGGGTGAGTGAAATATGATTAGGTCTTTCGTGCTTTGAAAAAGTGGTGCGCTGCTTTGGAATATAAATATATGTAACATCTTCTCGGCTTCCTCGGCTTCTCTGCTTTCTTGCCTACATAAAACATCTCAGACATCAGTGGGGAAAATGCTGTTAAATGTGTGAAACTGTTGTTTCATGATGTCAACATTAGATAGGCCTATGTTTAAGAAGGTTTCCTAATATTATTGTAAGCTAATGCGCTAGTGAGACTAATGATGTGGGTTTTTCTCAATTCTAGGAAGAAGGGACTGACGTACAGTACTCATTAAAGCTGGAATGTCAAATAGGTAGGCCTATTTGAATTTAATTCAACTTTCTCAGCTCGATGGTGAACTTTAATCAATAGCTTCTCCACACCTACACACAATATAGGATTCTTAATCCCACTCTTCTTTCGTTTAAAATCCCTAGAGAACATCATAAAAAGCAGAAAGCACTCGTGGATTGTTTGAGGAGAGAAGAGATAATCCTTGAGAAAGCTCATCGTGATAGCTTCACAATCTTAGGACTGTCCAATAAAAAAAAAGTGTCTGTTAAGCAAGCAGAGACACATAACCCTCTGGCAATATAGTTTCAGGTAAAGTAAGATGACTGGGTGATGGAGATATATATGTGTTAGGTGATATAATCTTATCCAACGATATTTGACAGGAGCACAAGAATGACAGGGGAAGTTAAGGTGAAGTGAGCATTAGGGAGCCATTTCAACATCTTCCCACAGTGTTCCCAAGTCTCAACTGCTTGTGTCGCTCTCCCGTCACAAATCCTTGCTAAATATCCTTCCCTCAAAAAAGAAAGCACACTCTTCTTTGTCAACAGTAAGGTAGAAAATAACTGTGTGTATATCACCAGCACGGACAGTTTTCCTAGACTTTATGTTTACCTAGTATTGTGCACAGCAGCAGGGAAGCCGGGAGGGAAGGGAAAAAGGGGTCAGTTGTCTCGGGCCCAGGGAGATGGGGGGCCGAAATTGAGTCTCCAATAAATATAGGGGGTGGGGGGCTTTCAGATGACTTTGTCCCAGGCCAAGTCAAAGCTGTCTGTGGCCCTGCACAGCAGCGGATTGCTGGAAGGCTCAGGCTAGAATCAGACAAACATCCCTGGCCTGGAGGATAAGCCTGCTTGGCCGGTGTGATAGCCACTGTCTTTCTTCATCGATGCCCACGGCCACTAAGTGCTTCACACAGGGCCCAATCTTGCCGCGCCAAGCCAGTGTGTGTGTGTGTGTGTGCGCGCGTGCGTGCATAAGTGTGTGTGTTTGTGTGTGTGTGTGTGTGTGTGTGTGTGTGTGTGTGTGTGTGTGTGTGTGTGTGTGTGTGTGTGTGTGTGTGTGTGTGTGTGTGTGTGTGTGTGTGTGTGTGTGTGTGTGTGTGTGGCGCTCTGTTGGCTTGGGCACTGTTAATCCAATCAGACACCAGTGTGTGCTGTGGCACCTACAGGCTGTGCCCCTCTCCACATTTCCCCACCACCCCTTACCTTTCCTCTGGGTGGCATTCAGAATGCCAGGGGGGGATGGGAGTGGGCGTACTGCAAGAAGGATTTCCTGTGGGCTGGGTATGACTGTCGGAAGGTAAGTGGGTGGGCATCCGAGTTGCTGGAGGGTGGATGTTGGTGCTCTAGTCACGAGGACTGTGGATAACCAGTGGAGGTAATCTCAGTGGTAGGAAGGTACGCGTAGGTGGGCAGTCAGGATGGTGGAGCAAGGGATCCCAGAGAAAAGGATGTGTGACAGAGGTCTTCCTACAGGGTCTGCCCCCCCACCCCCACCCCCCCTCACACACACACACACACACACACACACACACACACACACACACACACACACACACACACACACACACACACACACACACACACACACACACACACACACACACACACACACACACACACCTTCTGTCCTCTGGCTGGTGCACAGAAAGGCAGGAAGGCAGCTGGGTAGGCCGGTGCATGTGCTGTGGCAGCCTCAACGGCTAGGTAGGATCTGACAGCAAATCATACTACAGCAGTACCACCCCCCACCCCCCAGCCAGGAATGTAGGTGGGTGAGTGG
>NC_085865.1:26921459-26933959 GCF_034702125.1 Engraulis encrasicolus | reverse complement strand
ATGACGGGATCAATGCTCTCTCTTCTGAACCTTGCTGGGTTCACCTCCTTTTTCCCCCCTTATATGCGTTTCTTTTTTCTTTTCTTCCTGTGTTGCTTTCCCCTCCCTACTTTTGTTTTGCCAAAGGGCATGTTGTTGCCTCAGTCAGCCTGAAATTTGTCAGATTATCCTACAATGACGGAAAAAAAAAAAAAAGTAGAAAGCTCTGTCCGGGAGAAAAGGTCACCGGCAGGTTTGAGAGAAGGAAGGAATGAAGCGAAGAAAGAGAGGAAGGAGTGAAGTGAACAAAAAAGGGAAAAAGTATATATATTTTTTTTCTTTAAAATAAGCCCAGAGAGGACCAGAAAGGGATGTCAAAAGGCATTTCTATTAAAATGTCAATATTTTTCCGCTTTATACCTCTAAGCAGGTCATGGGGATCACAGCGTCCCCCCCATGTGATGTGACCGTGTGTGTCAGGATGTGGTATTTTCTTCCCTGGAGGATTCTGGGTCCATGTGCTTCTGTGTGTGTGTGTGTGTGTGTGTGTGTGTGTGTGTGTGTGTGTGTGTGTGTGTGTGTGTGTGTGTGTGTGTGTGTGTGTGTGTGTGTGTGTGTGTGTGTGTGTGTGTGTGTGTGTGTGTGTGTGTGTGTTGTGTTGTGTGTGTGTGTGTGTGTGTGTGTGTGTTTGGTTTAGCAAGGTGAGGAGAAGAGAAAGATTTCTCCAGGGCCCAGAGCCAGCTCTATCGCATCAAGTCATCTTAACCCTCTAGAGAGGTCTGTGAGCAGAGTGTGTGTGCATGTGTGTGCGTGTGTGTGTGTGTGTGAGTGTGAGTGTGCATGCGTGTGTGTGTGTCTGTCTGTCTGTCTGTGTGCGCGCGCGTGTTTGTATCTGTATATGTGTGTGTGTGAGTGTGTGTGCCCACATCTCTCATTCTCTGTGTGTGTGTGTGTGTGTGTGTGTGTGTGTGTGTGTGTGTGTGTGTGTGTGTGTGTGTGTGTGTGTGTGTGTGTTCGTGTGTGTGTGTGTGTGTGGTGTGTGTGTGTGTGTGTGTGTGTGTGTGTGTGTGTGTGTGTGTGTGTGTGTGTGTGTGTGTGTGTGTGTGTGTGTGTGTGTGTGTGTGTGTGTGTGTGTCTGTGACCACATCTGTGAAAGTGAGGGACAGAAAGCGACAAAGAACGAGCGGAAGAAAGAGAGATAGACCGATAATAATGCCTCAGAAATTGTGGTGTGTACCGTACGCTACGAGCGCTTGTGAAGATGCAGTGCGCATTTGAAGAGCAGAAGGTCCCTCCTCCAGGAACAGAAGGTCTTCTCCCTCTCATCCCACATCTGACCCCACACACAGAGGCAGGAGAGGGCCTCAGCTGGAGGATGTCTTTCACACTTTCACACTCAGGTGTCAGGCCAGGGTCCCCTGACGTCACTTAGCAGATGTGCTCCAGGCTACGACCCCCCCTCAGACACCAAGCGATTTCCGGCTGATGTTAACCGATGATGAAGCCCCCTTCATCCAGGGCTTTACATTCCCACCTTTGTTTCTCCCTTTCTCTTTCTCTTTCTCTTTCTCTTTCTGTCTATCTCTCTCTCTCTTTCTCCCTCTCTCTCTCTCTCTCTCTCTCTCTCTTTATCTCTCTCTCTCAGGTGTAGGTCAGGGATGAAAGTCAATTCAGCCTTTCAGAACCGCAGAACCGTATATATAACTGTATACATGTTACATGTTACATATTGGTTATTTTGGTGGCTTCATTTTATGGTGACATCAAAGAGGATGGAATTTTAATCAAGAGGACTCAAAACACACCCACTCAATGCAAAAGCGTGTGCTCAAGTTGGGTCTCCTAAGGGGGCGTTGTCCCCTCCTTCTTCTTCTCTTTTTGAGATGTTTGCACAAGACGTGGGCTACCGCCATCTACAGCGCTATGGGGACTTAATTTATTCTCAACCTCAGGACTCCGAAGTTCTCCTAAGCGAAGGTCTCGTAAAGGGGCGTTCACCCGACGTAAATGCAGCAAAAGAACCAAAATGACGTATCTCTGTCTAGAATATCTCTGGTGACATCATATACGAACACTATTGTTGCATATGGAGACACTGTTATATATACTAGCCTACTGGTTTGGGTTCAACCTTATTTTTTCAATTATTTTTTGGAATTCAAGCACAGGTACCTAGCCTGTAGTGTTGTGATGTTTGTGAACAAATTGATTATTTTGAACAGTTCCTAGAAGTCAACGATGGGAACCGAATCACAGCTGAGGGAGCCACTCTACCGTCTATTCATACATTTTTCATTCGATTTAAACATGTGACCCTCACATCAGTATCTTAGTTTAGAAAAAAGTAACACAAGTGTCTGCCTCAGAGTGGCCGAAATAGTTTTGGAGAACAATAAGTTGTTTGGACAAAATTATGTAGAGGTGGAGTCAAAAACGCTATCTTCTTAACACTGATTAAATGTTAATAATATATATTTTTTAAAACATTCAAAAGAGCCAGTATTGTCAACAGCTCTTTGAAAGGAACAAGTTACTATCTGGAACCTGTTAAGGCTTTGGCAATTGTAAACCACAGAAAAAACCCAACCAAATCCCAACCAAAAATTCAGTAGGTGGTCTCCAGATCATATCTCACTTCTGATATGGTCTGGTGTGAACTGGTATATACTGTATATATAGTACATGTATATAGAAGTTACACAAATCGAGTGTCAGCTTGCAATATTGATTTCTAAAAATATAAATGACTTCTGTATCTACTATACCCTTGCCATACAGTACAAGGGAGGGTGTTGGCATTTCATATTTGAATGTTTTCTTTATTTTGTTTATTTATATATTTATATATTTATCTATTTTTAAAATAGGCAACCAGGTGTTGAGGTCTGTCTAAATGGAGTCAGGCTGGCCCCTTGCAGAATACATTATTTATACATTGCATTACCTTTACAGGTACCAAGTGAAATTGATGGAATATATCTGCAAATCAGCATGTGACATCTGCGGACGTGTGTCACCGCATAGGGGCCACCTCGGTGCCCAGGCTCCTCATTAATGAAGTGACACAAAACTCAATCAGCACCTGATATCCCCTGGCACCAAGTCCAGATTGGATTTTAAAATAAATGTCATGATGCGTCACACCGAGTCTGTCTCTCTTTTTGCCCGTCTCTCTCTCTTTTTGCCCGTCTCTCTCTCTCTCTCTCTCTCTCTCTCTCTCTCTCTCTCTCTCTCTCTCTCTCTCTCTCTCTCTCTCTCTCTCTCTCTCTCTTTCTCCCCCCCCCCTCTCTCTCTGCATTTATGTGTTTGTTGATGGGGGAGGGGAGGAGCGGAGGAGGGGAAAGAGTCATATTTAATATTGGAATGGGCTGATAGCCAGACAAACCAATGAAGTATAAAATAAATATATATATAAATAAGTAAACTAAAACGGCAGCAAAATATTATTGCATTTAAATTGTCAGCTCACATTTTGTAGTACAGCTCCGTGCCATGGGGGATAAACAGTGTGTGTGTGTGAGTGTGTGTGTGTGTGTGTGTGTGTGTGTGTGTGTGTGTGTGTGTGTGTGTGTGTGTGTGTGTGTGCGTGTGTGTGTGTGTGTGTGTGCGTGTGCGTGTGCGTGTGCGTGTGTGTGTGTGTGTGTCTGTGTGTGTGTGTGCAGGCACTATGTGAATGCATGCATGCGTGCCTGTGTGGACGCATGTGTGCATGGGTGCGTGCATGCATGCGTGCATGCATGCGTGCATGCTCGCGTGTGTGCATGTGTGTGTGCATGTGTGTGTGCCTACTTGCTTGTGTTTTTTACCGTATAAATATTTATTTAGTCTGAATGTATTTATTTATTTATTTGTTGCCATGTTCTCGTTAGGGAGGCTAAATGATAAACAGGCCATGGCAAAGAGCAGGACCCAGGGGCTCATGACGACCACAGAGAGCTGAACTTGGAGCACTCATTAGTAGATGCCAGAGGAGTCAGAGGGTCATTGACCGCACACACACACTGACAACACACACACACACATTGACAACAAACATGCACGCGCACACACACACGCACGCAAGCACACACACGCACGCACGCAAGCGCACACACACACACAGTCCGACCTAGTATCTTGGTGGGACCCTCCCATTGACTTCCATTCATATTAACCCTAACAATTAGCTAACTGCAACCAAACCAAAACAACCCCTAACCTTAACATATCAGTGAGGAGATATTATTTACACTTATATTGTCACCAGTAACAACAAAACTACCCCAGCAAAAGGGGTCAAAATAAAGGGCCCCACCTTGTTGGTGTGCTCCAACAGCAGTGACCTTACGAAGGTAGATTGGTGCAGTACACACACACACACACACACACACACACACACACACACACACACACACACACACACACACACACACACACACACACACACACACACACACACACACACACACACACACACACACACACACACACAGACACAGGCGCACACATATGCAAGCATGCCTACACAGGCACAGACAAACCACACGTACACCTATCCCAAAGGACTCGGCACAGCACATGACACAGTCCCTTGACACCGGCAAGAAAAACACGGAGACTTCCCAGCATGCCTCACTGGCTTGTTAGCGGTCTGCATTGGGGGTTGCGGTGAGCCCTACGACCACGCCAGACAGGGAAGAAAAGAGTAAGAATGGTACAGCATAGTCAGAGGCGGACTTTCAATTAGGCAAACCTAGGCATTTGCCTAGGGCCCTGACCAAATATGTCCTGCGTAGGGGTCGAAGATATGTACGGTAACACTTTATTTTAGGGATACATCTATTAGCACTAAAACATACAATGTTAATGCCTGCATAAGTAACTTGTAAGGCATGTACTAAGCAAACACTAAGGCCTACTAGGTCCTTACTAAGGTTACATTGGTAATAAACCCCTTGTTGTGCATTAACAAGACATTTGCGAATACATCCCTAACAAATGTTTGATTTTGATTGTACATGCCTTACAAGTTACTTATACAGGGACATTGTATGTATTAGTGCTAATAGATGTATCCCTAAAATAAAGTGTTACCATATGTACATAGTAGACAAAAGGCCTAAATAGGCTATGTAATGACTTTTGAGGGCCCCATGTTGATATTTCACCTAGGGCCTCAGAATGGCTAGATCCGCCCCTGAGTATAGTAGGCGGTAAGACTTGCTAATGAAGAGAATTGGGAGGTAAACGTGGCTGCCTAATTCTCACCTCCCTTCGTCTCCCTCCTGCTCCTTGTCCCTGCGGCACGTCACAGCCCTCCATGGTGTTTATAAGTGGTGGGAAAAGAGGTAAATAGGATGCAATCATTATTCTTTCTCTCCGTTTAACCGCCACCAACACACACACATACACGCGCACGCGCACACATGCTTGCATGCACGCACGTATTGAATATGCGCACATAAACAAACATTCGCTCTTTTGCACTCACTTAAACACTCTCTCACACAATCACCATTCTCTCTCCCTTTAACCTTCCCATTGCACACACGCATACATGTACATGCACACTGCACACACACACACACACACACACACACACACACACACACACACACACACACACACACACACACACACACACACACACACACACACACACACACACACACAGCCACAGCCAAACACACACACACGGGGCATGCACTCTCACACACACACACGTCACACACACACACACACACACACACGTCACACACACACACACACACACGTCACACACACACACACACACACACACACACACACACACACACACACACACACACACACACACACACACACACACACACACACACACACACACACACACACACACACACACACACACACACACACACACACACACACACACACACACACCGTTAACATAAAGTCTCAAATACTGTACACATTTGCAGTCAGTCAAACTCACCCACACATACAGTGCACATGTGCACGCCCCCACACAAACATAGGCTGCGCACACACAATAGTCTTCCCCTCCAGTAGCACTGATGGCTCAATCCCTGTGCTGTTCCACGGCGATGCCTCTCGTTTAAATTGAGTGCCGAAATTGCTCCCCGACGTCTCCCAGTGACTTGCGCAAGCTGTGCGTAACAGATGGCATTCAGATAAACTATTACGTCTATTTGTGTTTCCTCACAAAAGGAGGCACGCCACAAGGCCAAGTGTTAAATGTAATTAGAAAAGTTATAGTCCAAGGACATCGCCAAGCAAGTGTGTGTGCCAAAAGTTGGGGGGGGGAAAAACACAAAAACAGGCGATGCTAATTTAGAATTATCCATTAGTGTAGGATCTGTTTGGAATCCATCTGCCAAGAAGCGGAAAAAGGGTGGACAAAAACAACAGGGATGCTTGCTGCCACGGAAAACGTGACTTTGGGCGTGTTTTGGCAAGCTCATCATGGCACACCGTTTGTGTGTGTGTGTGTGTGTGTGTGTGTGTGTGTGTGTGTGTGTGTGTGTGTGTGTGTGTGTGTGTGTGTGTGTGTGTGTGTGTGTGTGTGTGTGTGTGTGTGTGTGTGTGTGTGTGTGTGTGTGTGTGTGTGTTTGCATGTGTGTGTCTGTGTGTGCGTTTTTATGAGCATGGTGTTGGTGCGAGCCATTGTGATAAAAAATAGTCACACACTAGAGGCAGAAGAAGCACAATGCTGCAAAACAGTGTGAGAAACTCCAGGGTAACAAGGTCAAAGCATGTGTGCACATACAACAATTAATTAGTATGTCGCAGATAAAACATGCGTGACAACCAAGGAAAGACAATCGTACCCACTGACTCTTCTATTATATAGGTTTCAGGGTGCACCAACCAAGTTGATATAAGTTGGGAGTTACTATTTCTGTGCACAACATTTTTCTAGATTATCAGCCAAGTAAGTACAAGCAGAAGTAAATGGAAGTAAAAGTCAGGTTAATCAGGTCAGGTTACTAACATCAGATTAACCTCAGAGAAGACAGCTAAAATTAAACAGCTAACCTTAAATACGTATTAACTAATATATAACTAATTAATATTTAATACACATCATTTATATTATGTAAAGTATAAAATATACATGTAATGATTTCTATGTCAACATTTGTTTTCTTCTTGTGTTTTGGCTGGCCCTGGTTAGCGCTCATGCTAGGTAGCTTGGCACAGTAAACCTGGCTGGATAACTGCTCAGGGATAGCACTGAACGAGCCATTACAACCAATCTTGAAACCATCTGTTGACAATTTGGATGCACCTTGGAATAAAATATATATAAAAATAGGAGTATCAATGGAGCTAAAAATCATCAATCAGCGTTCATGGTTAGTGTAAGGGTGTTATTTGGTCTAAAAGAATCAAATGCTACTCGGTAAGTGTAACTATTTTGGTCGAGGTTTATTGGAAATATGGTTGAATAACTCCTGAGGCAGTGCTAGCTACCGAGTGTAGCAATAAGCCAGGGGAAAAGGAAATGCTTCCTCGTCCTCCCAGAGGAGGGAGAGAGGTGCGCGGCCTCATTCATCATGAGAAGCCAAAGCACTCTGTACGGTGATGATCTGTGCTCGTATCCTGGACATGGTAATCAGAGGTCTTCTCCTCCTCTCACTCTCACTCTCTCCCTCTCTCTCTCTCTCTCTCTCTCTCTCTCTCTCTCTCTCTCTCTCTCAATCTCGTTCGGTCCTTTTTTCCATCCCTGTGACCACTTACATGATTTGAATTGATGTATTAAAACTGGCTGACACCACACGACTGTTACCTTTCGACGACAGCTACGATCCTGGCCCCTCTTAGCCAAAAGGTCAACTCCAATCACGGGCTCCACCGCCGTGTCCCCTTTCAACCATCAGTCAACAGAGCAGAAGTCCTGCTCCGTTTGTCTAAGGCAGAGGCAGGTGGTAGGGTGCAGGGGGAAGAAGAGGCTGAGGTAGGGGAAAGTGGAGGCTGAGGTAGGAGGAAAGCAGATGTTGAGGCAGAATCGGAGGCTGAGGCAGGTGGTAGGGTGTAGGGGGAAGAAGAGGCTGAGGTAGGGGGAAAGTGGAGGCTGAGGTAGGTGGTAGGGTGCGGGGAAAAGTGGAGGCTGAGGTAGGGGGAAGCAGAGACTGAGGCAGAATCGGAGGCTGAGGTATGTGGTAGGGTGCAGGGGGAAGCGGGAGCCTGAGACAGAAGCAGAGACTGTATAAAGGGGGGCCGGGAAAGCAGGGGTAGGGGGAAGTGGAGACTGAGGCGGTGAGGGCAGAGGAGGTAATATCCAAATTATTGGTTGATGTCTTGGCTCCAGTCAGCACCAGATGTAATTATGCCAAATAGCCTCTTAATAATTAAAAATAAATTGGAGCGCATTTGAAGCTTGGAAATGAGAAGGAGATGGAGAGACGAGAGAGAGAAAGAGAGAGAGACAGAGACAGAGAGAGAGAAGGACCTCTGCCTGGGATATGCTGCTAATCTCTGATCTTGCGAGCCTCATCATTACCAGCACAATTTTTTTGGAGCAAAGATTGCATCTGTCTGCCATGGACACCCAAATCCGATAATTATTTGCATATCCGATTATCAAACGCAATTTCAGGAAAACAAGTGGGAAATGTCCGATCCCTGCGCCGGTCCCGGAGCCAAAACACCAATCAAAACATGTTGTGGAAGGATACAGGATGTTACAGGATGAAGGCATATCGGCTCAACCCACATCATTGAAAAGCAGTGTGTGTGTGCGTGCGTGCGTGTTTGTGTGTGTGCGTGTGTGTGTGTGTGTGTGTGTGTGTGTGTGTGTGTGTGTGTGTGTGTGTGTGTGTGTGTGTGTGTGTGTGTGTGTGTGTGTGTGTGTGCGTGTGCGTGTGTGCGTGTGTCTGTGTGTGTGTGTGTGTGTGTGTGTGTGTGTGTGTGTGTGCGTGCGTGCGTTTGCATGCATGTGTGGTTAGGAAGAATGCAGGCCATTTGTCAGGCGTAGGCTTAAGCCACACAAGTGAAAATGTGTGTTTTTATGTTTAAATTAGAACCAGGGCTGAGTTGTTCAGATGGAGGCTACATTAAAATATATTTTGCGGAATAACTTAAAATTCAAGTCAGATACATTATACATGCAGCCTAACTTAGATGTCTCAAAACCTGTTATATGAGGTTTTCAAATGCTACTGCATGAAATGGGTTGTGAATTAGTCATGCAATTGTCCAAAGAAACCTTAGATAGATGACACACATAAGATGAATAACTAGACAGTGCCTTTACCATTGTCTTATTGGGTGCTTTTCCAAAAGGCACTCATACATCTTCATGGTGAAAAAAAGAAGATGAGACTTTCACAGGACAAACACGAACAAAACCCTTCCTCAAGTGGGCTTTAAGTGCGGAAATAGCAAGAAGCATGCAAAGAGGAAGAGGCAATAGTGTGGAAGCAATAGGATTATCACTCCTTTGAGAACTTCTCGGATTTGACATTATTTCCCCATTGGATGGTAAACCATGGACAAGCCGTCCACCATAATGCATTAATAATTCAAAAAGAATACATATCTGTTGGGATGATGGATGGCACACATATTTCACCGATGACTTCGAGCAGTTGGGATCACTAAGACACACATTATGAACAAAAACAAAAAAGCTCACAAATCTCTGGAGTAGGCCTACTTTATGAGGCAGACGTCATTTCTAAGTCATTTCAAAAGATAAGATGCAGCTTCTCCAAACATCTTGAATTTCTCTTAGAAAGTTACTGTTTTTTTTTCTACTAGTGTACACGTTTACTTTTATATAATATTCTTGTGAGAGGAGGAAGGAAATATGTAGAAAAATACAGACAAAGACGAGGAGACGAGAAGTGAATAGAGAAGAGAAGAGAGGAGAGAAAAGAGAGTGGCCCTTGCGCTCCTAAATTTAAACCGAGAGAGCCCGTGGGTGTGAACGAGCAGTGGCTCTCATCATGTGCGAGTGTTAATGAAAGCCCCTCGCTCCGCGGTGAGCACAGCCCTATCAGCACCTCGCAGCGAGGCAGCTGGGGCAAATGACTGAGCAACCCCTTGTGGGGCCCCCTGCCATCAGTCACATCCTTGCGAAGGAAGGAAAGGAGTGAAGAAGAAACGAGGAGAGCGAAGAAGAGACAAAGTGGATGAGAGACCGGCGGATGGAGGGAAAGAGCGAGAGAGACAGAGAGAGAGAGAGAGAGAGAGAGAGAGAGAGAGAGAGAGAGAGAGAGAGAGAGAGGAGGCGGAGAAAGAACAAGAAAACTTTTTTCACATAATCTCCAGGTGCCTGCCTGAGACAACGCAATAGGAGGTGAGCAGGGGTGGTGGGGGGTGGGGGGGCAAGAGTGCAGGAAGTCTCCACCTACCTTTTAGAAGCAGCTGCAAATTGGGACCACGTAGACAAATTAGAGCCCTTGTCGTGCTGTGGTTTTAAATAACGGCAGAGGCACACACACACACACATATGCCACTACCATTTAAATAAATATACACGAATGGCTGTGAATAAATAAAGCAAATAAATGTATTCCGTGCGCATTGCTTTGGAACTCGGAGGGTTCACAACCCCGAAGCTGCACAACCTGCTCAGCAACAGTATGAGTTATTTGCAAAAAATACAAAACACATACAGAAAAACCACAAAAACAGAAAATCACTTGAAACACTGGGAAGGAAAAACACACTCTCTCACACAGCTGTGTGCTCATGAAAGAGATACTGTGCTCAAAGCTTCACATCATTATCAACCTACTTCGTCGCTGTGTTTATCCACATAAACAAGCGAACAGTATTGTCAGGCTTCTTGCGGTGAACCACGGTGGACGTTTTGGTTGCGTTTCTCCCGGAGCTGTCGCAGTAATGAAGTCCAATTAGGAGCTTCTGAGAATGTCGTCGAGACTGGGGTGGTCAACAATACACACACACACATGCACGCGCACGCACGCACGCACGCACGCACGCACACACACACACACACACACACACACACACACAGACACACACACACACACACACACACACACACGCACGCACGCACGCACGCACGCACGCACGCACGCACGCACGCACGCACGCACGCACGCACGCACGCACGCACGCACGCACGCACGCACGCACACACACACACACACACACACACACACTATACATACATACCACTATACCGCTGAGCAGTGCCCACACAATTAGGGAGGATGGCAATGGCGCCGTGCGAATGAAGTCAGACGTCGGCACAGGAGTAATCGGAGGTGCGGTGAGCTCCAGGGGCCCCCTTGTGCTTGAATGCTGAGACAGGGAGGGAGGGATAAGCAGCGGGTAGTCCCTGAAGGCCTCAGCTATCCTCCCCAGTAGGGGACAGAATAGCTGTAGGCAGCACCTAGGCAGACAAGGGGCGGCAGGGGAGGGAGGGAGGCATTGCAAAGGGAGATGGAAGGGGACTAGCAGAAGAAGAAGAAAAAGAAGAAGAAGAAGAAGAGATAGACTGAGAATGTTTTTTTTTCTCTCTCTCTCTCTCTTTCCTCGGAGCCAATCTCCACCTCTCACAATGGATGTCTCTTTCCACAGGCAGGCAGATTAAACTTCTCTCTCTCTTTCTCTCTCTCTCTCTCTCTCTCTCTCTCTCTCTCTCTCTCTCTCTCTCTCTCTCTCTCTCTCTCTCTCTCTCTCTCTCTCTCTCTATCTCTCTCGCGCTGTCTTTTTTCCTTCCCTGATTTCTGTCTACCGCTGTCTAGCATGTAGTGTCCATCCCCTGGCTGAATTGCTGGGGCTGGTGTGGGTGAGTAGCGGTGCTGCTGCTGGTGGTGGTGTGAGTGCTGGGGGGAGCATAGAGTGAAAGAGTAATCAGAAAGAGATGAGTTGAAGTGAGGGGTGGAAGGAGGGAAGCTGAGGCTGAAACTGTGTCTGTCATGGCTACCGACCGTCTACCAGAACTAGCAGCCAGGGACAGCTCTGGCCGAGACCAGGACAAAATAATCTGCAAGGGCCCCTCCCCCAATACATGTACATACAATGTACCGAAGACCCATTTCTGTCTAGGGGTCTAATATTATGCACCTGTCACAATGGGGTTTTTATTTTTATCCACATCATGTTGATACGTGAATGAATTCCACAATATCTGTGCTTAAAAATATCCACTTACTTAGCCTGTGGGCTCGGATGCCCCCTTATCTCCGTGGGGTTTATCACAAAAGAGCCTCTGACTTTCTGGCCTTAAAAAGAGTGTCGAACTAAGAACAGATAGTTATTTTATTTGTCTGGTCGGGACCTTGGTCAAATCCAGTCATATCTTAAATCTGAAGGACAAATAGATTGTCAATGTTCTGTTGCAGCCTAGCGCTCTCCTCCCACACATTCATTTCCAAAATTTTTGTGTAGGCTTCACACGGTCCCCACGGCCACGGTCCAACAAAAAAGTAAGGCTGCAAAATAATATAAATATGATCAACAAAGGGCAAAGGGTTAAGGCTTCCTCCTACCATTTTTTATTTGAGTTATAAAATGGCATTTTAGCTTCACATTACAGTACAATACAATACAATGTGACA
>NC_085865.1:26906459-26916459 GCF_034702125.1 Engraulis encrasicolus | reverse complement strand
AAGTCGTCAAAGTTCCCCGGAAAACAATCAGGATCCCCCACAATGGCAACTGAATGCAGTATAGTACTGACTTCTATGTTCTGAGAGAGAGAGAGAGAGAGAGAGAAAGAGAGAGAGAGAGAGATTGAGAGAGAGATGGGGGGGGGGGGGGGGGGCTGGCTCTCATCCTAATAGACAGAACGGAAGAGAGACACACATTTCAGATGCAGGTATGACAGCACCAATTAGCTTGCTGATCTATAGTAGGCCTTATCACCCCCCGTCTTTTATCGAAACTGCTCACTAATTTCGGGCAGAAACTTGGAAAATGGAGCCAAGATTACACTCGTTGTAATCCTGGTAATCGCACCATACGCTTTGACATTGACAGATACGGAGGTTTAAAAATGCATCAAAGTGCTCTTGTCATTATTTTGCAGACTAATAATGCCAAAAAATGCATTTCTTTGATTTTCTGAAGCAACAACACAGATCGCTTTGTTTCAGTTGGTATCTCCTACCGGTGTGTGGTCAAATGTTCTCTATGTCATAATCTTAGACAGATTCACACAATGAATGTCATCATTTTCCTTTCATCCAATCTTGGTGCCTTTAACTGATTGAACCCAGCAAGATATAACTTCTTCTTCTTCTTCTTCTTCTTCTTCTTCTTCTTCTTCTTCTTCTTCTTCTTCTTCTTCTTCTTCTTCTTCTTCTTCTTCTTCTTCTTCTTCTTCTTCTTCTTCTTCTTCTTCTTCTTCTTCTTCAGTGCTGTGGACCCATTCCAGTGGTGTTGGTTCTGTGGTCTGCAGTGCCTCCTAGGGGTCAGGCTGACATAGCCTGTGGAGGCCCTCTCCACTCATGAGGCAGAGGGGGCGGCAGCTGTCACCGGGAGGTCAGCTGGGTTAGAGGACAACTTGACCCGGCCCAGTGTCCACCGGCCTCAGCCTGGGGACCAGAGTTATGAATAAGGAGAGAGGAAAGCCTGAGTCAAGAAGTGAAGGATGGAGAGAGAAAGTGTGAGAGAAAGAAGAAGAGAGATTGCCAGATAGGAGAGAAGGAGAGAGAGAGAGGTTGATAGAAACCCTTAGAGAGATGGGGGTTTATGACAGAGAAAGTGTGTGTGTGTGTGTGTGTGTGTGTGTGTGTGTGTGTGTGTGTGTGTGTGTGTGTGTGTGGTGTGTGTGTGTGTGTGTGTGTGTGTGTGTGTGTGTGTGTGTGTGTGTGTGTGTGTGTGTGAGAGAGAGAGAGAGAGAGAGAGAGAGAGAGAGAGAGAGAGAGAGAGAGAGAGAGAGAGAGAGAGAGAGAGAGAGAGAGAGAGAGAGAGAGAGAGAGAGAGAGAGAGAGAAAGAGAGAGAGAATGAGAAAAGAAAGCATTAGTGGAAATGGCAGTGGATATGCCAGAGGGAGAGAGGGCACAGCAGGGCAACTGTAGGTATAGGGGGGGAGGGAAGAATGGAGGAAGGAAGAAAAGAAAAAGGGGGAAGCAGGAAGTGGTTGAGGAAAGAAAGAGAGGAAGTGACAGAGGACGAAGGGGGGTGCCTGGAGGACATATGGAAGAGAAGTGTTCAGAGAGGACGAAAGGAGGGGCAGAAAGAAGAAAGGACAGGAGGAAGGAGGAAAGGATAGAGGAAATTGAGAGGAAAAGAAGTGAGGAAAGAAGAGAAAGAGAAAAGAAGGGAACAAGAGAGGAGAGAAGAAGGGAGGGGCTGCTGTTGCTGTCAGATAAGAACTGCTGAGGAAACCCAAGCAGGCCAGCAGTCCCCCTGGACCCATGTGGCCATGTCAGGTACAGAGAGAGAGAGAGAGAGAGAGAGAGAGAGAGAGAGAGAGAGAGAGAGAGAGAGAGAGGATGAATAAAAAAGTGGATGACAAAGAAAGAAAGATAGAAAGAAAGAAAGAAAGAAAGAAAGACAGAAAGACAGAAAGAAAGAAAGAAAGAAAGAAAGAAAGAAAGAAAGAAAGAAAGACAGAGAAAGCAACAAACAAACAAACAAAGAAATGGACAAACAAACAAATAAACAACAGAGGGAACCAAGTAAAAAACAAAGAGGGGAAGGGGTATGCCACAAAGATGAAGAAACATGGACAAGAAAGAAAGAGGGAGAACAGAGGGAAAAAGGGAGAAGGGGGATTTCAAGTTGAGACATGAAGCTTAAGAAAATTGGGATAATACTTCACTTGACGTGTTCCTGCAAAACACATTCCTAGCAGCTGTTGTAAAGTCTGCACAAAGCATTTATGATTGTTTCATGACCCATTCATACCAAACTTTTCATTAACCTAGCGGACGGAAGGACAGAAACTTGTCAAAATGTGCACTTTGTGAAACTGTGCCTAGACCAAAACTCATTCCTAACCCTAACCTGTCAGTGAACAATGTGTGTCCACCAGCCTATAAACATGTCGAACTGTGCCTAGACCAAAACTCATTCCTAACCCTAACCTGTCAGTGAATAATGTGTGTCCATCAAATAAAACATAACCTTCCTTTGGCATGCCACTTCTGCATGACACATGCCACTGAATCATCAGGAAAGCAAAGCCCATTGGGAAACTCCAACTCCCATTGTCATTGTGACACAGCACTCCACAGCACACAAGTGAACACTGCACACAACGAAATTGCATTTATGCCTCACCCATGCAAGGGGGCAGCCCTCAGTGGCGCCCCATGGGGAGCAGTGCGGTGGGACGGTACCATGCTCAGGGTACCTCAGTCATGGAGGAGGATGGGGGAGAGCACTGGTTGATTACTCCACCCACCAACCTGGCGGGTCGGGAGTCGAACCGGCAACCTCTGGGATGCAAGTCTGACGCCTTAACCGCTCACCCATGACTGCCCTAATCTAGCCCCATCTAACCCCTACTGGATTTACTGAAGTGCCAGGAAATAGAGCATTTGAATGTAACATATTTGCTTGACCATATTCTGTCCCTGGCACTGGAGTAAATCATACACCCAGATTGGTTGCAATCAGGACAGGTTCAGAACAAAAAAACAGCAATGCTGCTTTGCAATTGTTGAACTATTTGGACAAATTGCTGTCTGTGTTGTCTTCCATTCTTATGAAAGGTTTGGTATGAAGGTCTTACGAAACAGTCATGAATCCATGAATGTGTTATGACACGTCAAGTAAAATGTAACCTAAAAATTCAACAATTCAGTCATGAATGCTTCATGCAAAATGTGTAACAGGTGCTGTGAATGTGTTATGCAGGGACACGTCAAGTAAAGTATAATCAGACAGACAAATGAAGAATAGAAGGGGACAGTGTGGGGAATGAAAGCATAGATTATTAATAAGGAGCACTGGAGACTTCTACCATTGCAGACTGTCCTAGTGTCAGTCTGTGGGCCCAGACACATGTATGAGCACACATGTCGGTGGCAATACTTATGAGCAAACACAGCACAGCGCAGCATTGACAACACACGCACGCACGCACGCACGCACGCACGCACGCACACACGCACGCACACACACGTGCGTGACAGGAGATGCTGAGGGGACACAAGGAATGGGAGATAGTCTCCTGTGAGAATCATTGTGATTCAGGCTCACACATTTGCAGTCCACAAGCTTGCTGGAAACATTTCTGCTGCTCTGAGTCATATGGATAGCCAAACAGACATACAGCACAACCTGCCCTGACACAGCACATATTTCTGTATTTGCCCAGATGCGGTGGTTATACACCCAAAAGCAGGGTGAAGACATACACATCAAACAGGCAAAAGCTGTCACACAGAGAGAGAGAGAGAGAGAGAGAGAGAGAGAGAGAGAGAGAGAGAGAGAGAGAGAGAGAGAGAGAGAGAGAGAGAGAGAGAGAGAGAGAGGGAGAGGGAGAGAGAAGGCCCTGGCAGTCCCTGATACCACTATATATGATGCATGCTTCAGAGTGAGAGAGAGAGAGAGAGAGAGAGAGAGAGAGAGAGAGAGAGAGAGAGAGAGAGAGCAGACACACACTAGCACGCGCACACACGCACGCACACACGCACACACGCACACACACACACGCTCACGCTCACGCACACACACACACACACTCAGAAATCTGTCATGGTGACTAAAGCATGAGTGTAAGGAGATGAGTCAGCCCTTTGCCAGTGCTCCAGTGCGCCGTACGCTACAGTATAAACTCAGTGTCCTCGACTGGACAGCCGTGGAGAGGGTGAGAGAGAGATAGAGAGAGAGAGAGAGAGAGAGAGAGAGAGAGAGAGAGAGAGAGAGAGAGAGAGAGAGAGAGAGAGAGAGAGAGAGAGAGGATTGCCGTGGAGTGGGCCGATATCGCAACAATTATCAAAGCCCTTGTCACAGGCCCCCTCTCTCTCTCTCTCTCTTTCTGTTCCTTTCTCTCTGTCTCTCTCTCTCTCACTCTCTCTTTCCTTCCATCCCTCTATTTCAATCGATGTTTCTTTTTTATCTTTTCTCCCTATCTGTCTCTCCTTCTCTTCCTTCGTCTCTCTCGCTCTCTTTATTTCTCTACCTCTCTTGTTTTACTTTCTCTTTCTAGTCCCTCTTTCTTGCTCTCTCTCTCGCTCTCTCTCTTGCACTCTCTCTCTCTCTCTCTCTATTCCTTAGTTGCTCCCCTCTCTTTCTCTCTCTACCCATCTCCCTCTTGCTGTCTCTCTCTCTGCCTCCTCTTTCTCCATCTTTCTGTGTTCTTCTTATTCTCTAGCTCTCCTTCCCTTCCCTCATTCACTCCTTCTCTTATCCTCTCTGCTGTATCTCCCACTCTCCCGCTATCTGTCTACCAGTCTCTATATTGCTCCTTCAGTAGTTTTGCTCTCCCCGCCATCTCCTTCTCATGTATGTGTCTCATGCTGTTTTTATCCTCCTCTTCCTTGCTGTGGGCTGCCTTCTCTCTCTCTCTCTCTCTCTCTCTCTCTCTCTCTCTCTCTCTCTCTCTCTCTCTCTCTCTCTCTCTCTCTCTCTCTCTCTCTCTCTCTCTCTCTCTCTCTCTCACACACACACACACACACACTACACCCCCCCCCACACACACACACTCACACACTATCCCAATGCCCCCCTCTCCCTTCTCTAATACAGGCAGCTGCATCATGGGTAAAGTCCCAGTGCAGAGCTGGCCTTATCTCCGCTCGCCACTTGCCGACCGTGCCAGCGCTGGGCCCTGCCACGCCGCTCTGATCTGCGGACAAGGGAGCCAACCGCGTGCCAAGGTGTGGACGCGGTGCAGGGGGGAGAGGAGAGTGGGAGGAAGTGATTTTTTTCCCTTTCCCTCGTCCTCCTCTATTCCTTCACCCAGTGATTTCCCCCTTTCTTTTGCCGTTTTTCTTTCTTTTTTTCCCTTTCCTTTGCTCACCCACCACCGCCACCGCACCCAGGCATGGAAATGCACACAGAGATTAGTCGGCAAACACACATGGCGGTGGGAGTTGTGCCTGCGCCCACACACATACAGCCATACACCCATACACATGCATTTGCACACATGGGAAAAAAACTGAGCATGGGCTGCATAAGCACATTGGCAAAAACATTGATCTGAACAAACACACATATAAATGCACACACACACACACAATCACAACCTACCACCCCCCCCCCCCCACACACACACACACACGACTGCACGCGCACATGCACACGCACACACACACACACACACACAGTGTTATATGTGAAACAGGAAAAATGGTTTTTAATTTCATACCAACGCAAAGCCAAAAATCTCATTCTCATTCATTCTCTATCCCCTCCTTAATTCCCTCAACTTGCTTTCTCCACTTGCTCTCGCTCTATGATGTTTTTCATTTCGCTGCAGTTTTTTTCCACCTCCTAAAATCTCACGAACTCAAAATTGTGCTGAAGCAGGCCCATGCACAAGCTGAATTCAGTTAACAAAAGCTTGTGTGGCACAGTAACAAAACATTGTCTTATAGGAAGCAAAAAAAAAACAATAAAAGCAAAACCTGAAACTAAGTCTTCTCCTCAGCCTGAATGTTTTCTACACATTTCAGCAGACCCACATCACTTGGCTGTGACAAAGCATTAGGGCGAATATTTTGTTACTAAGAATCTAAGCTGCTGTGACAGACTTTTTTGCTGCGACTACATTTAACAACTCCTACCGATGTTCATGGATTAAAAATTATGGAAACACACACACATGCATGCACGCACGCACGCACACACACACAATGTCTTGTTTTGAACCTTTTTTTATTATTATTCTACATAGAGAAATACACACACTAAATATTATGTATAAGCAAAATGCCTGATCCAAATACGAGTAGAAGTGAAGTCAGCCAATACACACACACGCACACGCACATGCACGCATTAACGCACGTGCATGCATGCACACACACACACACACACACACACACACACACACACACACACACGCACACGCACACGCACACGCACACGCACACGCACACACACACACCAGTGCTTCACACTAACTTTTTCGCTTACCAGCCATTTTGGCTAGTGGTTTTCCTGACTCACTAGCCATTGGGCCTTTTCATCAGCCATAATTTTCTTAACCATCATAGCAGCTTTAATGAATTATATAATAGGCTATAGGCCCTAATAATGTAATGTAGGCTAATATAATATAATATAATATAATATAATATAATATAATATAATATAATATAATATAATATAATATAATATAATATAATATAATATAATATAATATAATATAATTTAATATAATATAATATAATATAATATAATATAATACAGTATAATATACTATAGGGCCTAATCATTAGAATTGTTAGGCCTATTAACCGGGCCATGCATGCATGCTATGCAAAGAACAGATTTACTGATCTGAGGAATGGCATAGCCTATAGTATATTTACCATGCAGAAACACCAAGCACAGTGTTGTGGAAGGGCACAAATGTAAGCTACACGAGAGCAAAATATTTTCGTCTTTAATCTGGAGGGACTTCTTCATATCATATAGGCCTATCTGTGGAGGTCGCCGTCCAAATTGATGCGCAAAGGAGATAGCGTAGTCATTGCCAAGTTCGCCTGTCCTCGGTCATGGATGTGGAATAACACCTCTTCTGGAATATTTGCTTATAAAAGTATCCACTAGAAAGCACACACAGATGCGGTAACTACAGAAGGGGCTACGACTTCCTTTCATTCCGTTTAATAGTGAGTTGTTTAAAATACAAACGGGCGCAAGGCGAGACGGGCACCTGCGAAGGGACATGCAATTGGATGCTTTTGTGTCTGGAAGGCTACTACTGCGCGTTTTTTTAAGAACGGTTTGACAGTCGGGAACAACAGCACAAGAAACATGGAGGAATATTAAGGTATGAAGACATAGGCCTACAGGCAAATCAGAAAATAATTTAAACCAAACATTATTAATGCCGCATGTGTCCTTGTCTTATCACTGCGCTAATCAGTCTTGAGACTTTCACAAGAGTAAGACAGACTGACGTGTTTTCCTCTCGCTTTGGTCATTTTAATGTCCACTACTACTAAGTATTGTACTAATGACAGATCGCAAAACAGGTCAGTTGAGATGAACTTCGCTACTTTATTTTCACGTGAAGGTTTCCAGTGACATTTCCAAACGCACGCTGATGTCCCGGTAGCTCGCTGTCACTCCTCTTCGCAAGACTAGCTCTATCAGATTCCTGGCTTGCGTGAGACACAGGTGACACGTGACACAGGTGCTTCATGGGTATTGTATACTCGCGAAATCGCATCGTATTGCTTTGTAGCAAAGACGGTCCGAAGAAAAAAACTACAAAATGCGGTGCCTCATCATTCAGAATAGTAACGGACCCGCCAGAATGGCTAGTGAACCTTCGGTATCTACTAGCCAACGCCGACTTTCACCCGCATTTGGCTACCTGGCGGGTGTTAGTGTTAAGCCCTGACACACACACACACACACACACACACACACATATGTACACACAGCGTCAGTCCTCCTAAAGGCTTCTTTTCACCCTGCCCTGACTAGTCCCTCTTAGACTAGTACATGTATTGTGATATTTTGGCAGTCTTATTTTGTCAAATTCGGTGTGCTGAATTCAAATCTGCAATATGCCAAGCTCAATCTGACCTCTGTTGACCTCTAGAGGTCATTGAACTTTGACCCAGCAAGTGTACCAGCTGAACCCAGTTTATCAGGTTTGTAAGCAATTAAATGCACTAAAGTGATTCATTAATGGATTTGCTGCTTGTTTGTTTAATTTAATTTCACGACTTATATCCTCTGATTGTTACTTCAAGGTCCTTAAAGGGACAATGCGCAGGAAATGGTCAAAAAGGGTACTGCAAGTATGCTGCGAATTGAAAATGGGCTGCTTATCTCCAAATTTGAACTTTTCATGAAAGTTTTCGAAGTAATAAACTAATATTTTCTAGTATGGTCCAAGTACAGTCATTTTTGAAGGTAAAAATGCCTATTTCTGGAAATTCAAAATGGTGGACCATGGAGAAGATCCCCCTTTTCCTGTAAGAAAAATTCAATTTTTTCAGTCATAATGAATACTTAGAATTTTATGGTGGTGGTACGTATTCATAAAAAAGGTAACATTAACTAATGGGAAGCATGAATTCTGGAAATAAACAACTAACAATCTCACACAGTGTCCCTTTAACCCTATCGCACCGGACGCATCATATTTGATTCATCAAATTCAAAGCCCTCTCCCCGCTGACACAAAAAAAAATCGATCTCAAAAACATCCTGCGTGTCATTTCCAAACGTCCTGCAGTACACGGAAACAGCCACAACAGAGCAGCGGTCGACAACAAGTTGACCACAGCTCGGCGAAAAATAGAAAAATGGGGTAGAAGCGGTTTCCCTGACCGACGCTGAGATATCGTCAAATTGCAAAGGGTTTGTGTACAAATTTCCGAAATATAACTGTACATACTTTCATTTGAACACTTGCTTTGTGCAATTAATCAAGGAAGAGTTTATATTTTTACACCGTGTTGCAGAGAGATCATGTTAAAAGTGATGAAACAAATAAGCACCATCCGGCGGTGGCAGGAAGTCAGCCATCAACGCATTTTGCCATAGGGAAACTTACAAAGCATACCACGACGATCATTTAACAAAACACACAAGTTGTTTTACTTCAAGACAAAGATATTGCCTTAAGAAACAGGTTGCAAAAAATGCATTGAAGTGAATGGAGAAATGGTCCAATTGTAGAAATGGACCCATATATTCAAATTCCACATCAAAAATGAATAATGATCTATATTACACTCATAAATAGGTTGTTAAGCATCTCTGCGTCGGTCAGGGAAACCGCTTCTACCCCTGTGCAGCCATGTTTCGCCGAGCTGTGGTCAACTTGTTGTTGACCGCTGCTCTCTTGTGGCGGTTTCGGTGTACTGCAGGACGTTTGGAAATGGCACGCAAGATGTTTTTGAGATCGATTTTTTTGTGTGTCAGCGGGGAGAGGGCTTTGAATTTGATGAAACAAATATGATGCGTCCAGCGCGATAGGGTTAAGATGTGAGGGTGTTCTCATTTTGACCTTAGAGGTTATTGATGTCAAATAAATGGGATGGGATGGGAAATAAATAATAGGAAAAAAAATGTTTTCCTGTGTGTTCATGCATGCGTGTATGTATGTTGGGGGTGGGGGGTTTGGCAGTGTGTGTGCGCATGTACAATACAGTATATGGGCAGCCTGTGTACGTGTGTGTCTCGATCTCTTTGGGTTCACTCAGCGTGGCTCCCCCCTGCCGTAATGATTCTCTCTGTGTGTTGCTGAATAAAAACATGCTGTGTGTGCGTGTGTGTGTGTGTGTGTGTGTGTGTGTGTGTGTGTGTGTGTGTGTGTGTGTGTGTGTGTGTGTGTGTGTGTGTGTGTGTGTGTGTGTGTGTGTGTGCGCGTGCGTGCGTGAGTGAGTGCGTGCATGCGTTCGTGTCTGTGTCTGTGTCTGTGTGTTGATCTGTATCTGTGTCATTTGTATGTCTGTATCTATGTAGTGTGTGTGAGTGTGCGGATGTGCGACCATCGAGATATAAACATGCTCCGA
>NC_085865.1:26881459-26898959 GCF_034702125.1 Engraulis encrasicolus | reverse complement strand
GAGTAGGTATGGTGGCATGGAGGGCTGTGTGTGTGTGAGAGAGAGAGAGAGAGAGAGAGAGAGAGAGAGAGAGAGAGAGAGAGAGAGAGAGAGAGAGAGAGAGAGAGAGAGAGAGAGAGAGTGTGTGCGCGCATGCGTGTGTGTGTGTGCATGTGCATGTCCGTGCGCTCGTGAGTGTGTGTATGTGTATGTGTTTTGTGTGCGTGTGTATGTGTGCGTGTGATTGTGTGTGTGTGTGTGTGTGTGTATGTGTGTGTTTGTGTGTGTGTGTGTGTGTGTGTGTGTGTGTTCGTGTGCATGCATATGCATCATGTGTGTGTGTGTGTGTGCGTGTGTGTGTGTGTGTGTGTGTGTGTGTGTGTGTGTGTGTGTGTGTGTGTGTGTGTGTGTGTGTGTGTGTGTGTGTGTGTGTGTGTGTGTGTGTGTGTGTGTGCGTGTGTGCGTGTGCGCATGCATGTGGCCCCATACACACATGTGCGTGAACCTACAGGCACGAGCGCACACACTCTAAAAAGTAATGTGTCAGAAATGATACAACATGTGTGTGCTCAGGGACAACACATTTGAATATGTGTGCTCAGGGACAACACATGTGTCATTTATAGATGTGTGTAAGAAAGGGAAAATAAAAGTGTAAGAACAAGGAATCATAGAAATAAAAACTATTTTTGTGTAATATTCAAACCACAGTCCTGGTTTGTGATAAGTATTTGGCTGCGCTGTAAATTTAAAATACATTTAGGATAAGAATTATTACTGTGCCATTTTTTTATACAAAATGTGTCAAACGCAGCATTTTAACCGAATAATACACGTTGTGTCATATTCCACACACTTAAAATCACCTCAACACAATATACGTGTCAAAAATGACACATTCCTTCTTAGAGTGCACACACACACACACACACACACACACACACACATACACGCGCGCCTGTAGGTTCACGCACATGTGTGTATGGGGGGTGTTTGGAGGTGTTCTACAGTGCCTGTGTAAATCCCTGGCCAGGCTTTCCGGTTCTTGGTGGATGAGTAGCAGTGGTGTGGAGGGATAGCGGTGGGGGCCACTGTGGGTAGCTGCAAGCTGCTGGTTGGAAAGTGTTTGGTGGGTTGGTGGATCCGGGAGCTTTGAGGCAGTCAGCGAATGGGTTCGTTTATTTGTTTTTGTGCCCCTTGCTTTGTTTCCTCAGAGAAGTGCAAAGCGGTCTGGGGACTGAAGAAGAAGAGGAGCTAAATATATTTGCTCCATCTTTCTTCATTCATTCATTCTTTCATTCTTTCATTCTTTCATTCTTTCTTTCTTTCTTTCTTTCTTTCTTTCTTTCTTTCTTTCTTTCTTTCTTTCTTTCTTTCTTTCTTTCTTTCTTTCTTTCTCTTCTCTCTCTCCCTCTCTCTCTCTCTCTCTCTCTCTCTCTCTCCCTCTCTATCTCTGTCTCTCTCTGTCTTTCTCTCTCTCTCTTCCATCTCTTACCCCCAACAGCTTTTCTGTCTTGGAGGAAGATGCTGCATCATTAAAAATGAACTGTTGGATCCGACATTATTATACTGTTCACACAGGTGGCAGGTACATTATTACTTCCCACAAGGAAAATAATATCACATACTCGAAATAACAGTGAATAGAAAATTGCCTATTTTTACTCTCTCTTTCTTTCACACACTACTCTCTCTCTCTCTCTCTCTCTCTCTCTCTCTCTCTCTCTCTCTCTCTCTCTCTCTCTCTCTCTCTCTCTCTCTCTCTCTCTCTCTCTCTCTCGCGGTGTTATTAACCAGAGTCAGGACTTCACTTATTTGCAAGTTATGAAAAAGGCCACAGAAGAAATCACATTTGAATGCATAACTTTCGTATACGGACCAGTCAAAACACAAGCCAGCGAGCGACAGAGGAGGAGAGAGAAATTGTCTTGGCCCTGTCTAAATGGGGGACTAATGCATCACCGTGCTGCACTCACTCCAACCCTTTTGGCCTTGGCATGGATATGATTGCTTTTTAATAACAATCTGCTCTTCCTCTGCTGCTGAGGTTGCGCTGTGCTGTGCCGGGGCTTTGGGTTTGTTTTTGTTTCCTCTTCATAGGTACTGCCCCGTATAACACCGGGGACATGTTTGGTTGCTCTTATCCCAATTGTGCAATCAATCGCTGCCGCCGCTGCTGCTGCTGTTGCTGCTGCTGCTGTTGCTGCTGTTGCTGCTTTCTTGCTTCTTTTTTTCCCGTTGTTTTTGAAAAGATTTTTTCTATGAATCATCCTCTTAGGTTCAGCTGGTGTACCCAATGTAATTAATAAAACTAAGGGGCAACACTCTCCGTCTGTGCACTGCCTATAACATTGATCAAGGGGAGGGGAGGGAGGGGAGGGAGGGGTGGTGAGAGAAAGAGAAGATGAGGAAGAAGAAAAGGAAGGGGAAAACAGAGTCCCACAGTATGAAACAAACGCCCCTCTCGCATCTCATAAAACGGCAAAAAGACATTATCAATAATGCAGCCACATATATTTGACCTGCCTCGTGTTGCAGAAATTCATCAAAGTCAGCAACTATCACACAAGGCCATCCTCCATTTGACAGTCCAGCTCCGCAAGGGGTTTGCTCAATGAGGCTTGTTGCAAGTGATTTATTTTTCCATCTCACAGACAATCATTCGTAAGTGGTCCCACTGTCTTCAGGGGTCAAACACTTAAACTCGAAAACAGTCCAAATGAAGACAAAACAGAGGCGCTCTTTGTAGCAATTAATGATGTGTAGTAGTAGGCTACAGTTGTGTGCACTTTCTGGTTGATGTCTGTATCTATCGAAGACTGAAAACAGCATAGTCTGCACAGTCCCTTTGGTGCAATTAAGCCAAGAAAGGAGGACCAATCAAGGATAACAAAAATAAAATATTATATACGTGCCGAGTGTGTTTTAAAAAAACAACCGACCGACGTCTCTGTTTCATATGATTTCCACTTGTGCCCATTAGCTCTGAGAGTTTCTCACTTGGAAACACTTTTGTCACCTTTGGTCTCTGAATAACATTGTTGGGAACAACTCTCTGTGATGTTGAACTTTCCGCCATCTCTATCTTCCTGCTACTTCAGAGAGTTCAAAGAAAAAAACTCTGCCAATTTGCAGACTGCAGACCTCTCAGAACGTCTACAGCCCGCATTCCTTTTTTTTCATGTGATGTCACAAAACATAAATAATTCTTTGAGATACATGCCTCAGCTTTTCTATGATGGATCATTTTATGGGGTTTGGTGCCTTTATTTCTGTCAGTACAGTGAAAAGAGACAGGGAAAGTCTAAGGAAGGGAGATGGGGAAGTATTGGGAATAGTCCTCAGGTCAGAATCAATCCAGGTCCCCAGCCTCAGATTTTTTTAACACTCATGCTAAAGTAGAGATGCCGATACATCGAAATTGCGAAGGTCATTTACACAACAGACCTCATTTAAACTGTGTGACATCACCCCAGCAAGACAAGGTTATTGTAAAGTAGGCCCATAACGGTGCACTGTATTCGTAGCCTACCGAACCGAATCGAAATGACCTCGGTACGGTACAGTGCTGTACCGAACGGTACAGTAATATGTTATATGTTTATGGTTTTACTGAGGACCTGTGCGCGAGGAGTAGCTTAGTGGAAAAGTGTACTGCTAGCAACCAGCAAGAGCTTGAAGTAGGCTATGGTTCCCTCTCACTAAAATATGCAGTTTGGGAAAACTTGGTGACATGTGCAACGCGCCAAATTGCTTTCAGACGACATGGAACAGCGGTCAGGAGAGCAAATGAGGTTGGGGTAAATTTACCATTGTCCAGCGAATACACAGCAATAAACAGGGTGCACAGCAATGTCTTGTGCAGGGAAATAGTGGAGTGTGCTTTCTGAGAACTTTTGAAAGTGCTATTACTTACACTGATGAAATGTCCGACCCAAAGTAGCAGTTTTCACTGCAATACCCGTGTATTATCAATAAAACCATTTCACAACGTCTTGAATTGATAGTTGAGCTTTAATCTTCATCTTAACAGTTTCAAAACACACATGAACTAATTAAAATAGCAACTAGTGACATAAAAAGGTCCACAGAGAGAGAAGACGTTTGTTTCCACAAACTCTGAGAGAAACACAAGTGGAGTCTAGAGTCGCTAGTTTGGAGAGTTTGGAGTCTGCCTTTCTCAAAGCGACAGTACACATTTAATCTAATGACAACCTATGCTATGAATTCTAATTCTGTTAACTTCCCTACATAACATTAATCATTTTAAACATTTTGAAAGGTTTTGTTTAGCCTACTGTACTGTAAAATCCACTGTAAATAGGGCTAAATAAATAAATAATAAATATAATAAATAATTTGGCTTATTAATAAAATGCAGCTCTTTGAATGTATTTATTTTATTGGTTATTTTGACAATTTGTGGTGCAATAAACCACGCACTGAGGAAGAAAATGGTTTTGTAATTTTTGTACCATATACTGTACCGAAAACGTACCGAACCGTGACCCCAAAAACCGAGGTACTTACCAAACCGTGATTTTTGTGTACCGTTACACCCCTAAAGTGTTACCTTTCACTCTATAGCTCAGGGTGCGAGTTCTACAGGGCTAAGAATTTTTGTTCCATAGACCAATGAGGTGAGAGACATGCTGTGCATTGACATATAATTGAGATATTACGGTATGGAAGTTACCCAAGGTCTTCTCTCTTCAGTTCACCAGGTGCACAGTGGTATTGAACAAATAGCCACATGTCTTCCAGCAGCATGTATTGAGAAGCCACTGTGAGAAAGATTTCACACAAACAAACAAACAAACCAACAAAAAACAAACAAACAAACAAAAAACAAACAAAAAAACAAACAAAAAACACATACTGTAGCAACTCACCACAACAAACTCCACTGAAAATGTGTTTACACAATCTCAAGATTCAACTGTGTTGCCGCTGCCACTTATATGAAACTGTTATGTAGCTGCAGTTCATGTTGGTAAATAATGTCGGTGTCTGATAATACAGTTGATGGCATATCTGATCTACACATAACATTGCAAAAAAAAGAATCTTAGCAAACTTATTTTTTCTAGTTTCAAGTAACACCATCTAGTCAGTCTTACAGTAAAAATCACCTAATAACTAGGCCTACTTTTGATCTAGAACTTAGAACTAGAACTCACTATTTAGTCTTAATTTAAGATATTTGTCCATGGGGCAAGTCATTTTTTCATGATTTTTACTTCTTACAAAAATATGACCAAGACAAAATGACTTGCCCCATGGACACATGTCCTAAAACAGGTCTTAATTGTGAAACCTTGCTAAGACTTCATCTTTTTGCAGTGCATTCACAAAGCGTAGTTTAATGGCAGGCTAGAGATAAGTTAGGCTACATATGTGTCATGTCATGAACAAACTAGACTTCGGCTCCCCTGACCGTGTCACACATGTCAAAAGGAGTGGCGCTGAAATAAAGCCTGCCACTATTCTCTGAAAAAGAAAGAAAAAAGTATGCCTTCATCTTCCACTTTCGTTGTCACGCCGTCAAATTGGCGTCACGCATGCAAGCACCAGAAAAGAGCCTGTCAATCAAAAACAGTCAACACATCTCATGGGCGTGAGTCTTTGCTAAGCCAATCGGACGAGGTTGCCAACGGCAATGTGGCACGATGCAAGCCTCTCATTGGTCAGCTACGGGCATTCTCAGAGCTCTCCCCTGGCCATACTTCACATGACAGGCCACTAACAGGCGCCATGAGTCTCTTTCTGTCTCTCTGTCTCACTCTGTCTTACTCTCTCTCTTTGGTTTGTACAGAATCTTTCTGGCTCTTTCTTTCTCTCTCTCTCTCTCTCTCTCTCTCTCTCTCTCTCTCTCTCTCTCTCTCTCTCTCTCTCTCTCTCTTTCTCTCTCTCCCACTCTCTTACTCTCTCTGGTTTGTACTGAATCTGTCTGGCCCTTTCTTCATCTCTCTCTCTCTCTCTCTCTCTCTCTCTCTCTCTCTCTCTCTCTCTCTCTCTCTCTCTCTCTCTCTCTCTCTCTCTCTCTCTCTCTCTCTCTCTCTCTCTCTCTCTCTCTCTGTACAGCCGCAAAGCCTCACTATGCCACTGACTAGACAGCCAGGGACAGCATCTCTGTCATGCTCCGGCTGAGTGTATAACAAGCCCAGAGCAAAGCACATGGGTCGCCTGATGCTCGGACACCAGTCCCCATTTAGAAGGGCAAAAAAAGAGAGAGAAGGAGCAAGACAGATAGAGAGAGGGTGACAAGGAGAGAGAGAGAGAGAAAGAGAGAGGGTGAACAGGAGAGAGAAAGAGAGAGAGAGAGAGGGTGAGCAGGAGAGAGAGAGAGAGAGAGAGAGAGAGAGAGAGAGAGAGAGAGAGAGAGAGAGAGAGAGAGAGAGAGAGAGAGAGAGAGAGAGATAGGGAGAAAGACGAAGATAAGTGGCAGCAGGACACACAACATAGCCAGACCTCGGGGACGGACATAGCGTGGCTCTTGCTTGAGAGTGCACTGCAGATTTTTTTTTTTTTAAAGGCTGTCTGAGAGAAATGATCAAAATGTCTGTGGCTATGGGTCTGTCTCAGCCTGCCTTGCCTTGTGTGATAAAGTCTGAAAATCACAGACATAAGATATTCAACCCTCACGAAATCGTCTTGCGGTTGTGTGTGTGTGCGTGTGTGTGTTGGTGTACCTGTCTCTCTCTCTCTCTCTCTCTCTCTCTCTCTCTCTCTCTCTCTCTCTCTCTCTCTCTCTCTCTCTCTCTCTCTCTCTCTCTTTGTGTGTGTGTGTGTGTGTGTGTGTGTGTGCGTGTGTATGTGTGTGTGTGTGTGTGTCTGTTCCTGTCTAAATATATTCCTCAGATCAGCCTCCACCCACTACCCAAACACACTGTTGCACCTACGTGTTGTTTCCTTCTGTTTTCCCCACCAGGTTTAAAAACAGTACAAGAGCACTGATGCAATCATCATCATACATGATTAATATCTCTCAGTCTGAAACCCAGGGCCACACAATGCAATATACCTACTGTTGGCCCTGTTTCCGAAACCAAGCGACGAGCGGGAAGGTGTTTGGTTTAATTATAATTCAGGATCGTTTCTATTTCACTGCCGCTCGCTATGTAAGGATTTTTTTTGTACTGCCAGTGTTTATTCCCCAAAATTGGGGTTTTTAAAATGAGTTATTACCTTTTTTGCCGTCCGCCGAAAAGATGAATAATTCAGGTTGTCATGCTATGTTTTATAGTCAGTTGCTGAGGGAATTAAATTGTGTGCGTGGGCACACACACACACACACACACACACACACACACACACACACACACACACACACAAACACACACACACACACACACACAAACACACACACACACCCACACACACACACACAAACACACACAGGCACGCACACATGCACGCACACGCAGGAACGCACACACATACGCATGCGCACATGCACACAGACGCACACGCGCACACACGCACGCGCACACACACACACACACACACACACACACACACACACACACACACACACACGCACGCGCACACACACACACACACACACACACGCACACACACACACGCACACACACACACACACACACACACACACACACTCACACACACACACACACTCTCACACACACACACAAACACACATCACAACAAGTCAAAAACAAGGCACAACAAAGCAAAAAAAACAATGAGGGGAATAATAAAAACAATGGGCGGTAACAACACAGGCACATACAACATGACATGCCGTCAAATAGGCATTCTACATGTAAATACATGCCTGACAAGATGGCTGATAAATCATTTACCTACATAATGGACGCCCACAAACAGCCGAGCCATCGCCATAGATACAGCAATAATAAATGGTCAGGCAGCATATGGAACATCATTGACTAATCAATATGTGAATTAGCCATAATAGTGTTCAATATTGTACCTCTCACGAGCTTGTACATCACGTCACATCATATTGAAGCATGTATAGGAACGACCGTTTTACTTAGCCGTCCCCTCCCAATCTCATCTCTCTCTTTCTCTCTCGCACTCTCGCTCTCTCTCTCTCACACACACACACTGGCCATATCTCTCTCAATTTTGCCTCTTTCTCCATCTCTCCTTCCCTTCTCGTTCCTTGCTCTCCTCCCACCCTATCCCTCTCCCCACTTCTCTCCTTCTCTCTCCTCCTATCCCCTGAGGGGCCATTACTGTGTCTTCTCTGATTGATTGCGGTGGCAGCTTGAGCAGGAAGTAGGCTAAGCAGAGAGGAGCGTAAGTACAGGTATGCTGAGCAGAGATAGCATCCCTCTCTTACGATGGCCCGGCTCTTCCATCTTCCACTCTCTCTCTCTCTCTCTCTCTCTCTCTCTCTCTCTCTCTCTCTCTCTCTCTCCCTCTCTCTCTCTCTCTTCTCTCTCTCTCTCTCTCTCTCTCTCTCTCTCTCTCTCTCTCTCTCTCTCTCTCTCTCTCGGCAAAGGTGAATGCATCAATGTCAGCAGCAGGGATCAGGCCTATTAAGTGAAGTTGGAAGTGTCAAATTTGTGTGTGTGTGCGTGCGTGCGTGCGTGTGTGTGTGTGTGTGTGTGTGTGCGCGTGCATGCGTGCATGCGTGTGTGTGTGTGCGTGTGTGCATGTGCGTGTGTGTGTGTGTGTGTACTTGTAGGTCTATTGAAGAAGCAAAGCTGATGCCAGAAGCAAGACATAGTTACACGGTGAAGTCATGCCATGAATACCTGACAAAGACTGCTCTTACTGTGATGTACATCTATCAATTTCAAATTCATTACATACATAGCAATGCATGCATCACAACAAAGAAGTATATGTGCGTGTATCAGACATGTAGGCAACAACAATAAAATGTTTGTGTCAAAGGAAATGCATATTGAAATGTGAAAATATAACCTATTTTTATCATCCCTGTGTTTTCTCATTTCTAATGTAGCCTCTACTGCAGATGGGGTCGCCGGCGGGCCTTTTCACTATTGCTGAAAATACTCAACTACATCATAACAACATTGCTATGACAGTGCCGAGAGCCCTAAGTAACAGATTAAGACATAGACATTACAATTTTGGTGACAGTAAGATTATAACTTAGGTGCTGCGTTAAGGGGTTAATAAAGCATATCTGTTTTAAAGTATCTGCTATTAAAATATGTGAATAGCCTACCAATAAACAAACATTATTTCCTATATGTTTTTTCAAGAGTACAAACAGTTACCTTTTGTATGACGTCAACACGATGTTATCATCATTTAAAGGCCTTGGAACGACATCTGATATGCTGCAAGATGAGACTGTTGTTTTAGCGAGTAAAATATATGATTTGTAGCTCACGTTGCCTTCCTCCTCCGTGCCTGCCTTGCTGATAAAAAAATATCTAAATTCATGCCAGACACTGCCGCTCTCCTGACAGATACATCCTGGGGTCGGGAACAGAAATGGGTAGCGGTGGAGAGGTTGAGAATGGATGTAAAAAAAATGAAGCTTAAAAAAAAAAGACGCGTCTGTCACATAAAATGGCAGCTTAGCCCAGGCCTGAAATTCCTGTGTGTCAGTACATGCTGGACAGAAGCTCTGGCCTAGCATACGCAGCAGTATTTTTCAAATGAGCAAATTTGCAGATGAGTGTTGAAATGAGGCTAAGTCTACGCCAAAGTGCCCGGGCAATTTTCAATCCCAGGCCAGCCCTGCTGAATAGCAATGAATAGCACTCAGCAATGAGCTGTAGCGGCAGCACCAAAATAGGGGCTCCAAAACACTCCAATAGGAATCCTGCAAAATCCTGCAGGAAGTCCACAGAATTTTGCCTGTATAGAGGTCGTAAGCAAAGTTCTGGTGGTTAACATTATAATTGGTTACACTTTACTTGATGCCGACATCATACATTTCACATAACAGTGTCATAATGTTTTCAGTGTCAGGACACAGTCATGAACATGATTTCAATGTCAAAGGCAGGGCTATTAGGGTTATTTTTTCCAAACATTCCGTTCCAAACAGAAACGGAATTATAACGTTTCCGGTTATGAGTTCCACCAATAAATTGACGTTCCTGAACCGGTTAGAACAAAAAAATATTGTTCCCGGAACAGTTAATTTCGTTCCTGTCAGCTGATTACTCCCCATAGGCCTAACAGACGGTAATTAACCAAGAAAGACGGAAGTGCAAATGAGTCAGCCTACTTCCAAACTGTTTATTCAAGCGGATGAAAAGAATATCCTCCAGAATTTTGTCATTCAGGGACGACCTAAGCGGAGAATAAACCTCAATGATGAAAATGCGCGCTCCATGCTGACTTGGGTCACGGGGAGCGCTATGATGGACATTGTGAGTTTGTGCATATTTGAAGCGGCCATGGATGCCCCAATAATGTCGAACATTCTCGGTGCGCTTTACACGCGCTTCTCTGCAATATCTTACAATGATGCAATGGAAACTCTGCCCTTTTGTATGACAGTGGTTTCTCTTATCCTCCTGACTACCAGGGGAAAAAAAGTTCAAAAATCTTTGTTTTTTTTTACTCCCCCAATTGTTTGAAGGCAAAAAATTAGATTGACAACATTTTTTTCGAATTTTTATTTTTTATTTTAAAGATTTAATGTGTCCATTACAGTGGACATTGGAAGGCCGTACATTGAAAATGTACCTTAATTGCTATCAGTCAATCTGGATGAAAAAGCATAACAATCAGTTTAATAATTAGTAAATTTGAGCATTTATGAGTTTACAATGAGTGTTTTATTGGTTTGAGGTGGAAACTGGATGTGTATGTTACCATTATCATTCATGCAGGTCACCTCAAGTCAAAGCAATTTTGTTTTAAGCAATTGGACTTGCAGTTGAAGCTTGAATGACATGTGGTCCCTCAACTGAGAACTTTCACCAGAGTTGACTAATTTTATAGTTCTGATGTGTGAAATATGGGTTATTATCTCTGGAACCAACATGTGTTCATGTCTATAGGATTAATTTAGTCTTAATTTAATTTTTGGTTGAAATATTGTCCTGCAAAGTTCAGACACACATCAGAGTCATGCTCCACATGGGGCGACAAATGCATCAATAGGGAACGTTCTGCTTGTTCTGATTCTACTTTTCCTGCTTGAAATGAATCCTAAGAGGTCTCTGAATCTTCAGCATCTTCCTCAAACATCACATCTAGGATTATTTATCAATAATGTGCTGTAAAGTGTCTCTCCTTCTGATTCTGACTTTCTGACTTCTGACTAGAAAAATACTAAACAAATGGAAGATGTCACTACCAATGTCCATTTTAGAGGACATTTCTTTAACGCCTAAATATGGGAATTAAATAATGTTACATTCATTTAGAAATGGTTTAATTGTGCTCTGAAGAGATTGAAATAACATATAAAGCTGATGGTTTAAGACAATAATTGCCCACTTTAAAGTATTATGCATTTACTTTCCCTTTAGCCAAAAGCGGCCTATTTTTAATGGACACCATTTTCCTTGCAAAGAAATAGAAAGTTCCCAAAACCCCACCCCTACACACATGGTATCATTGGAAAGCTCTGAATGTCCTCTTCAAAGACCATTGGGAGTTAGCACAGTAGTGTGTATGAGGTGGGAGATATTGCGGTTTACAAATGTCCCCTAGAGAGGACAAAAATGAACTGCTGGTAGTCAGGAGGTTATTTAAGATGTGGAGTGGAGACTTTGTAATCCACAGCTCTCTCTCCATTCAGTCAGAGAATGTCTGATGTCACACAGGACGTGAACCTCAGCCGTCATGGTAACGTGCACAGGAAAATAATTGCTTTTTTTTTTTAGTTTGACGAACTGTATTAACCTGTATTAACCGGTTACCATTATTTTTTAAAAAGTGTTTCCGTTCCAGAACATAAAAAATAATAACGTTTCGGGTTTCGTTTCTGTTCCCTGTAAAATGCAAAAAGTTCCCAGTTTTCGTTTTCGTTCCTTGAACCGGTTCAAAGCCAAGGTCAAACGTTTCATAGTCAACTTAAACTTACTCATATGACATAGTCCTAAAATGTTTATGACATTGACATAATGGTTATGACACATGTATAACTGTGTTATGAAACTGTTATGCTATATAATGCCAGCGTCAAGTAAAGTGTTACCTTATATAGACCAAAAGAAAACAAGTGAACATAATGTATATTTTGGGAAGATGCCAGGGGGACTTTATGAAAAAAGGTTAAGAACCACATGTTATACTGTTTACAGCCAAAAATTACTATATCATTCTGTTTAAGATCCCATGATAAGTCAAGATCTTTAGTATTTTCTTCTAAGGGATGACCACAGTTAAGAAAAGACACACTTTCACTCATTTATTTAATCTGGCAAGTCAGATTGATTGTTTTTGCTTGGACCATTTAGTGTTGTTGTGGTGTGTGTAATTGGCAAACTATTCCCCCGAGGTTCAAGATTGGCTCGTTCAAGGAGGAATCATGCAGCAAATGTGAAGCTTCAAGTAAAATGTCTTTTGAAATTTCAGATCGGAGGACTGTTTAGCTCATTTATTCTTTTACTCTGGAAAGAGTCCAAACTAAAAGGTCAAGTGTGCAACGTGTTCAGTCTTGAAGGACATGGAATTATCATTTGCATCTTGATTATTTCATGTATCTTCAAAAACAGAGGCTACATTAGAGATGTAGAAGAGAAAGAGAGGAGAGAGAGAAACAGAGAGACAGAGAGAGAAAGAGAGAGAGACAGGGAGGGAGAGAGAGCGAGAGAGAGAGAGAGAGAGAGAGAGAGGGAGGGGGAGAGAGAGCGAAAGGGAGAATGGGGGGCAAAGAGAGGAGGGAGAGGAGAAGACAGGAGAGAAGAGGATAGGAGAGTCTTGGGATGTCAGTATGCACGAGACCAGTTCCGGCATAGCATTTGCAGTGCTTCTCAAAAGAGCAAAGCTGAAGGTGAGTGCTGGGAGAGAGAAAGAGAGGGTGGGAAAGAGAGAGAGATAGAGGAGCAGAGGAGAGGAGAGGAGAGGAGAGGAGAGGAGAGGAGAGGAGAGGAGAGGAGAGGAGAGGAGAGGAGAGGAGAGGAGAGGAGAGGAGGATGACAGGATAGGACAGGACAGGGAAATACAGGAGAAGAGAAGATAAGAGAAGAGAGGAGAGGTGCGTTGGCAGAGACAAGATTGGAGAGAGGAAGAGAGAGGTCAGAGATATAAGGAGACATAGATAATGACAGTGACCAAGAAAGAGATGGATCGAAAATGAGAGAGCAGAGAAAAAGAAAGAGGAGGGAACATTTGATAGATGCAAGGCTTGTGCACCACCAGAGAGAAGTTGAGAGAGGAGAGGAAAATTGAGAGCCAGGAGACTGGAGAGGAGAGGAGAGGAGAGGAGAGGAGAGGAGAGGAGAGGAGAGGAGAGGAGTGGAGAGCAGAGGAGAGGAGAGGAGAGGAGAGGAGAGGAGAGGAGAGGAGAGGAGAGGCAAATGGAGAGAAGGAAGAGTGGAGAGGAAGAGGACAGGAGTAGAGCTGGCAACCGGCACTCTCAGAAGAGGCAGATTAAGCTGTGAAAGGATTTAGCCCATGGAGAGGCAGGAGACGCTGAGAAGATTTGTGATGTTTTTTTTCCCCTACCAATGTCTACCAAATGATGGAAGGTTGTGGGGTGGGAGGGTTGACAACAAAACAAGGTTTGTGTGTGTCCATGCATGCATATTATTTGTGTGTGTGTGTGTGTGTGTGCGCGTCCGCATGCGCGTGCGCGTGCGTGTGCGCATGCGTGTGTGTGTTTTCGTGTGTGTGTGTGTCTTTTCATGACTGTGTGTTAATCATGCATGTGTGTGGGGAGGACCACGTGCAGCACGGTTTAGGGTTTAGAGTCTCTTCAGTAGTTCCTCTTCAATAGACAACCCCTGTCACAGGCGTGCTAATGCATGCGACGGCTCCGCCACTGACGCCATGCGCCGAAAAAGCAACAGGAAGGCACTAAATCCGGCACGTAATGATCCTAGTTAGGTGTCACCGCTGAAGAATTACGCCATCGCTCTCATCTGCCAGCTTCTCATCATTTAATTACGTGGCAGTGAGCGCTGGCAAATATATCCATTACTCCTCCTCTCCCCCCACCACCATACACTGACTCAAGATGGCCGCCTGTTTATAATCTAAATCATTATACACTGAGGCCCCGCGCACACATGGAGTCTCTCTCCATAAGTACCCCTTGCTAGTTTGTGTGGCGATGGATGGGATTGCTGACGAATGACGTTAGCCATTTTGGAAATGGCTGTGTTAATGGGCCTCGGAGGCAGGCAGTTTTCATGTCAGACAGAAAACTCAGCAGTGCCTCAGAAGTGGCGTTGATTTGTATTACTTACGCAAATATATTTTGCAGCGTTAATTCAACATGGGGAGAATAGAGACAAATGTATCAATCGTCTTCTTGGTCCTGCTCTCTAAGTGCACAATTTACTGTGTACGTTGAAAGTAAACATGAGCTTCTCACACATTTCAGAAGGTATGTGTCTTATTAATTCATTAATTATTATTATGGGCCTAGTAGCTAGAACCGAAATCTACAGGTTAACAGCTAACATGCGGTCAGAATTTGGTTAGTAACAATATTTACTTGTATGGTTAATAGATTTATTTGCGTTTCCTGTAGGCTACATGTCTAGCGGTAGACACACTTTTATGAAAATCGAGTAATATTAAGGGACAAATAACATTGCATAAGAATATAGAGGGTGGGAGTCACAAAAATATTATTTACAATATGGGGACCCAAACAGTTTTAGGAAACACTGATGTCCAGCATGTAGTCATATTTATAACCCGTATCTGTGTTTTTAGAGGCTAAACATTTTAGAAGCATTGAAAATCTATTGTTCTTGTTCTTTTACGTGTATCTTCTACAAAACATACAGGTAATGTTTTTCTTGTTTTATAAATATTTTAGGGCTTTTTAGGTCTTCATTGCTGATGGGACAGTACTAGAGAGTATGAAAGGAAAAGAGTGGGAAATAGAGACAGGGGAGGGCTGGGACATGACACCGGATATACTGAAACCTTGGTCCCCATGGGGATGCCGAAAAGAATGTTCTGTAAATTTTATCTTGAAAGTAATTGATGGCCAATGTTGGTTGTTATTGATTTTATTTATATTTTAAATGCACAGAGTGTATGTGTATATGTACTATGTGCAGCATGTACAGTATCAATATTTATATTTCCCCCAGACAAGCAGGAAGCAAAGATATGGTTTATTTTAATTACAATATTGATTGAAAATAGCAATTTACAACGATATTAAATTAGCTTATCAGAGGTGTACACACATCTCTCTGTTGAAAAAAAAAAGGAGGAAAAAAAAAACATTGAAAGTCTCCCTTTTGGATTCCATAGACTGACTTCCTTTCGGGCAAGTGCATCATTAAAAATTGCATTATTGTCGAGACACATCAATCACTGTTGCCCTGGAGATGGGGATTATGATGCCGAGTTTCATCAGGACCATGTGTAATCTCCTCCAGCATCTCCGGCTCTTGGCTGGTATTTCAAACCCCCCACCCCCCATTTTATCGCCCTAGCGCAGAGCTGTTCGTGTGGACGGACCGGGATCCCAGACCCGGGTCACATGGGCTGTTATTCAGATTTCCCAATAATCTAAACTGATTTTATGAAAGGCTAATAGATGGCATCTGATTTGCATATAAATTATTGTGAAGTCCCCAGAGGTTTTTTTCGGGCCTGCTCATCAGATAGAGAGGGTGAGAGAGAATGAGAGAGAGAGAAAGAGAGAGAAAGAGAGAAAGATAGAGAAAGAGAAAGAGCGCTAAGACAGGAAGGCTCAGGAGAGGGAGAGGAGTGGTGAGAGCGGCAGAAAAGATGGAGCGAGTGAGAGAGAGAAGGAGAGAAGGAGAGAAGGAGAGAAAAGGAGTGAAAGAATAGACCAAAAAACACAGCAAAGAGGCGTGGGAGCTTCCTCCATCTGAGTGGTTAACACAAACACATTTACATTTTAATTGCATCTGTGAGGCGGCGTTTCCTGCGTTTTACAGATATTACGCGGCGATAGAATACATATTACTGCCCTTAATATGAACGCAAGTAGACCAGTGTTTTTATTTATTTATTTCCCCTTCCCTTCACTGACTTATTTATTTAACCACGGCTGGGCTGGCCTGTGTGCAGCCAACGCCGGGGAAATGACTTCAATCTATAGCCCCCAAACAAGTGTGTAATGAATTATGAGCGGCTCCGTGTCCAGCCCGTGGCCCTGTGATAAGTTGTCGTAATCACAGGGAGATGGATAGGCTGTCATGTGGGGGCTGCGCAGGCTGCGCAGGCTGTGCGGGCCGCATAAGACCGCTCTCTTTCCCTATTAATGGGCAAGGGGAGTGGGCCAGTGGAGGCTTGTGGGATAGTGTGTGGGGGAGTTGTATGGTGGTGGTGCTGGATGGTGGACTCCCATCTGCAACTGCTGAGCCCCTGCTGATACAGCATAGCCAGGGATGGACTGGAAATCTGGCATGCAGGGCATGTACACATGTGGGCCAACAGTCCTCAGGCGCTGAGACTGTTGTTTATTTTTGGTTGTTGCTGTTTTTGTTTTTGTTTTCCCCCAGGAGAGCCCCACTATTTAAATGGGGTGGACCATTGATCCATCTTAGGTTTATACTGAGTCATATTATAATACTGAAAAATGGGGTTTGGTGGTGCTGTGAGAGGCTAAGTCTAGGCCAAAGTGCCCGGGCAATTTTCAATCCCAGGCCAGCCCTGCTGAATAGTAATGAATAGCACTCAGCAATGAGCTGTAGCGGTAGCACCAAAATAAGGACTCCAAAACACTCCAATAGGAATCCTGCAAAATCCTGCAGGAAGCCCACAGAATTTTGCCTGTATAGAGGTCATAAGCAAAATTCTGGTGGTGACCATTATAATTCACTTTACTTGATGCCGACATCATACATTTGACATAACAGTTTCATAATGTTTTCAGTGTCAGGACACAGTCATGAACATGATTTCAATGTCAAACGTTTCATAGTCAACTTAAACTTACTCATATGACATACACCTAAAATGTTTATGACATTGACATAGTGTTTATGACACATGTATAACTGCGTTATGAAACTGTTATGCCATATAATGCCAGCGTCAAGTAAAGTGTTACCTTATAATTAGACCAAAAGAAAACAAGTGAACATAATGTATATTTTGGGAAGATGCCAGGGGGACTTTATGAAAAAAGGTTAAGAACCACATGTTATACTTTTTACAGCCAAAAATTACTATATCATTCTGTTTAAGACCCCATGATAAGTCAAGATCTTTAGTATTTTCTTCTAAGGGATGACCACAGTTAAGAAAAGACACACTTTCACTCATTTATTTAATCTGGCAAGTCAGATTGATTGTTTTTGCTTGGACCATTTAGTGTTGTTGTGGTGTGTGTAATTGGCAAACTATTCCCCCGAGGTTCAAGATTGGCTCGTTCAAGGAGGAATCATGCAGCAAATGTGAAGCTTCAAGTAAAATGTATTTT
>NC_085865.1:26858959-26876459 GCF_034702125.1 Engraulis encrasicolus | reverse complement strand
CGATTACTCTTGTTAGGCAAGGCAAGGCAAGGCAAGTACTCTAGCTAGGTCATATACAAGATTCCATCTCCTGATGTTTCAACTATCGACTGGCCACGACTCATTTGTTGACAAGCAACAACCTATTGTGGAAACAAGAAACATTTGAAAAGGTTATTTAAAAGGTTTTAACCCAGAACACTGGCGTTTTTTGGAAGCTTTGCATGTTTTTTGGAGAAAGGTGCGTAATCCTCAATCCAAGCCCTTGTCAATGACACCCATAACCTCCAAGTCTGGGCTACTCAATCCTTTATTCCTGCTGCTTTGTGATCACCATATAGAACCCTAGAGGGCACTTTATATTAAAATGATGTTTTAGAAGGTATCATTTTTAGGCAAAAGGATACTGCCCCTGCGACAAGCACTTGTACTCCCCTACATACACACAGTGGTACTTCAGGTAATATCAAGTCTCCACTCTACTGATGTTGTTTATATATAAACGTAGTTCTGGAGGAAGTCCGCGAGTGATTGACAGGTGTCATTACTTGCGCCCGCCTTCGCGCATATTTAAATCCCTCCTTCCCTCTTTCACCTGTCATGCGCGAAGGCCGTCTGAATTGTCCCACCACCTCCCCATACTCCTCCATTTCACTAGAACACCCAGTTACACTTCCTCTATACACATAGGGGGGAAGCGGATCTCATCCCGCATGAGCTCCGTTTAAAGCATCCCAGGACCGAGGCCAGCTAACATGCCAAACATGCATACTGTTGTACACCAAGCACTCAAGGACAAACTCGTGAATCACAGGTAGTTGCAACAACAGACTCGAGTTCAGGCCGAGTGCTCTCTAGTCTGAGCTTCTCTTTTCCTTATTCCTGCACCTTTATGATTACCATATTGAACCACAGAGGGTACTTTCTTTTAAAGGACATTTCTTGTTGGTATCATTTCTTCATTTCTTTCTACAACAAAGATACTGCCCCTGCGGCAAGCAGTTGTACAGTGGCATTGTACATCCAGTTTACTCTATATCAAGGTCTCCACACTACATTCGACTTTCACAGGTAGGTAGCGTCGTGCATACCGAGAGACCCTCTCCAGAGTCCAGGCTGAGTGGCCTCCTCTTCTCTTCTGAGCTGCTCTTTTCCTTCAGAGTCCTGCTGCTAAAGACCTGTCAGCTTACCCCGCAGCATTACCCATCTCTTCCTCCTCCACCACCGTGAGCTCTAGTGCTGTATCAGGCCATAACAGCATGTGTTTGGCTGAGTCTCCAGGTTGGAGAGGGTAGCGAAGGGATGGAGGGAGGGTGTGGGGGACTAGAGTTACTTCCAGAAGCTTTGCCTGAGGGGGTCAGAATGGATTTATGGTAGCAGTGATCTGGATGGCACTTGTGAGTCCTTCTTGCCCCTGCTGTCCGGTAAGAAAGTTTATCTGCCGCTGGGCCTGTGAAAAGGTGGTGGTAGACTGCTGTAGTGCAGGTGAGTGGATTCTGTGTGGGGTCGTTTGAGTAGGGGAGGGGGGGGGGCTGTCTTACCCCCACATCGTCCTTCAAACCTATTGCTTTCACAAGCCTCAGCAACATGGCTGGCCTTGTTGCCAACTGGAGAAAAATTACACGCTGTCAGAGCTATTTAGCACTCACATCCTCTATGCTGGACTGGCACTGCTAGCGGAAGGGTGGAGTGCAGATGGGGGTGGGGTGGGTGGTGGCACTGTGCTGTATCTAGTGTTAGGGCTGTGAAAGGTGTGATGTGTGCATCGCTGCAGGGGAAGGCGAGCGCTGTGAAGAGTATTGAACATCAGTGCTCAACTGCAGTACATTCCTGGCTGTAGTCGACAACAATATTTTCTCATCCAATTCCTATCCTATCCTATCTCTCTATGTGGGTCCAGGTCAAACAAACAGCATAAAAAGTGTATTTTCTAATAACACAGTGTTTTTTTTGTGTGAAATACATCACCACATTACACAACTCAAAGCAGAGTCAATATTTACAATTAGTCCTAGGGGTGGTATTTTTTTTCATCTCGGTAATCATCTCAAGTCTCATCGGGGTTGTTTGGCTAATCAAGTCATCCCTGATGTTATTTGTATGGTACATAAGGGTTATGTTTGGACACAAGGAGAAGATTTGAGAAGAGGTCGTAGAAGACACACCTTGGCTTACATCCACAGCATACCGTTGGCTGCAAAACAGATCACTCCACAAGGACAGCTTACTGTTTTTACTTCCTAAAAAAATGATTTTTGAAATGTGCAGAAGTGCGTGACAACATTGACAACAACAAACATTTGGAATGCTTCACTCAAGGTTTCACATCGACATGTGAAGAACTGGATTTTTCTGATGTGCTGCCACTTCCCTTGAACAAGAGAGACTAAGCCAAAATGTTTGATGTGTTTATTTAATAATAATAATCACAAAAAAATATCTAGCTGTCAAAACATAAACATCAAAAACAAATAGCAAATGCATTTTCTAAGAGGGACGTTTGATGTGGATCTGGAACAGCAACAGACCCACCATATCTCCATATTTTAAGTTAAATGTATAAGGAACATAATATCGAGAGACGATAATATTACAGTAAACACTGTCATTGGAAAACTGCCATGCAAATGACAACATCCGAAACACCCATCTTGAAGCCTGAATGTCTTTTTGGTCCTTCTTTTTCAAACCCTTTATGTTGCACATTAGAACATCCATCATTTGCTGAATGCATCTGATTCCTGCCACGAAGAAGAAGAACCTAAAAGGAACCTTCCTGATAACTCGAGCAATAATAATTTCGGCATGGAAATGAAACGCCATTATTATTCTTTAATAAAACTTGCCTTTGAAAGTAGCCCGCTAAGCTTTTCAGACCTCAAGCAACGTAAAGCACCATGTTATGAACTCATATGTCACTGTATTATATCAGAGGCACGGACGTGTCCTTTACTTGAGCATGATATTTTTTTTAACTTTTCATAACACAAGAAAATAAATCATCGTAAGCAGCTCTCTGCCAAAGAAAAGAAAAAGAACAGAAATATCACAGAGTTATTTTCATGAATTGATGGGGTTGGTATTTTTTGGACTCCTCTCAGACATAGACACCTATGTGTCTTGACCATGAAGGGGCCCGATCAATATTTACGATCCAAACGCATTACAGATAAGCTATATTGATTGGGCTCCATTACAGGCTGTTTCTCTCTCTTTTCTCTGTCAGGCTTCAGACTCTGCTTTGCAAACGTTGATTGATGCAGCTCATCAGACTCCTGCATGAGGCCAGAGATTATTCTGGAATGCCCCCCTCCCGCCTCCCCTCTCCCCACATCCACCCCAACACCACCCCTCCCTATTATTCTTCTATTCTTTCTCTTTCTTCTTCTTTCCTTACACAGACGGACGGCTGAGTTGAGATTACTTCTGAATACCCACACCCCCCCCGCCCTCACACACACACACACACACACACACACACACACACACACACACACACACACACACACACACACACACACACACACACACACACACACACACACAGACCAATTCCAACCTCTATCTCACACTACACCCCTCTTTGTGCTCTCTTTTCTCTTTTCTGCCATTTACTTCTCTTCTCTTCTCTTTTTTTCAGCTTCTTTCCACGCATGGAGGGTGTGTGTGGAGGAGAAGGAGGGAGGGGGGATGTTTAGCTTTGCATCATCTATTGCATAGATTGCCTGCCCTTCCAACTTATTCCAAACTCCCCCTTTCCTATCTTCTTCCCTTCTCTCCTTGTCTTCCTTTCTTTTTTCTGATTCTTCTTCTTCCCTTACACAGGGGGTAGGGTGGAGTTGAGTTTTGCATCGTCTATCGCGCAAGATTCCTTTCGTCCGAGCACTTATCTGATGTCCGCAGAATCAAAGTCGTTATTAATAATTGATAGCACGACGTGTAATCCTGCTGCTGTTACCCATCGAGGGACTGTGAGGTCAGCAGCCAGATAAGGCAACTACTTGTGTGTATGTATGGATACTGGCCTATGGGGTCCTTTTACGATGCACATGCGATACCATACACAGACACACCACACACACACAAATGCACACGCACATACACACACACATATGCACACACATGTGCACTACACTCACGCATATGCACACACACACGCACGCACACGCACGCGCGCGCACACACACACACACACACACACACACACACACACACAGACACACACACACACACACACACACACACACACACACACACACACACACACACACACACACACACACACACACACACAGTTCACAAGCAGAAAGTAAGAAAAGTTTGTCTTTATTAAGCTTTTCAAGAACTGATGGCATTTAGTTTTTCCAAGCAGGATTTAGCAGATCTTGTACTTATTATTGTTTTGAATGTGTCATCAAACTATCTCTCCCTTGTCACTTTCACTAATTCACATGTGATTAAGAAAAATAATGAGGGGGAACCATTTCATTACGGAAATTTAGGGAACACACAGGCAAGGCTTGATTTTGAAAAACATCTTGGAGTTATTAATAAATAACTGTTCCAAAATGCTATTACTGTTGAGTTCCTGAATGCATTTTCATTAGCAAAGCTTTGATGGAAGGATGAGCAGAGGAACAGTATTTAAGGAGTAATCAATGGTAAGCTATTCATAATCTCGTATGTGCTCTGCATTTTGTAAAAGTTTGCATACAATATGAACAGCCACCCTGTAAATAACTGTAAACCACTATGGATAAAAGCGTCAGCTAAGCGTAATACTAATGTTATGCAATTTTTTTCCATCTGATTATGCCTGATACTCACATTTGGATCTTCTTTCAGTTAAACCACCAATTTGACCTCTTTTAACTATTAAACATTTTTCAATTATATTCATGGAATTACTATTCTGTTATTTTACTATAGACTTGGAGTGACCCAATGGAGCATTCCCTTCACTCTTTTTGGTTGTTATTCTCTTAAATTTCATTTTTTTAATATATGATACAAAAAAACACACAAGCTTCAAAAGATGGTTATTAGGTCAGAGGTTATTGGAGCAAAATGTCAGTTGTCGGCAGCTGTTGCCTAGATGCAGACCTGCCGACAATAAGGGGCAAAAGAGGTTAGCTGTCCCAGGCCCAGGGAGCAGGGGGGCCTGGAATTAGGTCCCAATGACATTGTACCTGTATGCACGGAGAGCCGGCCCTTTCAGATGATTTTGTACCAGGTCTGGTCAAATCTGTCAGCAGCCCTGGCTAGATGCCTAGCCCTAGATACAATTCTGTCATACAATGTAATACGTAAAACAAAATATAATACAATATAATATGCTGTGCAATACAATACATTAACCTGCCCCTTGGGGATAATTCTCCAGGGAGTAAAAGGTTTGTGTGAAACAAAATCAATATGCATATCAATATGCTCTGGCCATATAAAAAAGGAATGCAGACAGTGCTGAGAGTTGTCAACAACAGGGTTGATCAAATCCATCTTCGTTAGGTGAGACCGACAATGGTAGTCTCATCTGCATACGAGTCTCCCATTGGTATTGATAAATAAAAAATAGCTTTTATCAATCAATTAATCACTCACTCAATCAATACTTTGTTCAATCAACTATGAGAGCATTCCTAATTTGATCTATCTTACTGACTTTGACCTATCCTGAGCTAAGACCACCTAGCCAAGTAGTGCAGCGACAACAACCTCCTGCTGAATGTCAGCAAGACAAAGGAGATTGTTGTCATCTTCCAGAGAAGTCACCGCCAACTCCTGCCACTGACCATCGGTGGTGCTGCTGTGGAGAGGGTAAGCAGCACAAAATTCCTTCAGCGCACATCAGGGCACATCAGCGACGACCTCTCCTGGACCACCAACACTGCATCACTGGTCAAGAAAGCCCAACAACGCCTCTTCTTCCTGCGGAAGCTGAATCATACCAGGGCCCCACCAGCCATCATGACCTCCTTCCATTGAAAGTATCATCACCAGCTGTATCACTGTATGGGACGGGAGCTGCACTGACTACAACAGGAAAGTCCTGCAACGTATAGTGAGAACGTACAGCTGGGAGGATCATCAAGGCACGTCTCCCCTCCCTGCACGACATCTACTCCAGCCGCCTCACCCGCAAAGCCCTCACAATTGTGAGGGATGAGTCCCAGCCAGCACACAACCTGATCCGTCTCCTGCCCTTTGGAAAGAGGTACGGGAGCCTACGGTCCAGAACCACCCGGCTGGCGAACACCTTCATCCACCAGGCCATCAAAATGCTGAACTCCCTCCACCCCCTCCCTACATGGTCTGCTCCAGCCACCAGGAAGAGAGGCAGCTAAGACATACACTCTCTCTCTCTCTCTCTCTCTCTCTCTCTCTCTCTCTCTCTCTCTCTCTCTCTCTCTCTCTCTCTCTCTCTCTCTCTCTCTCTCTCTCACACACACACACACACACACACACACACACAGCACACACACACCTCACACCTCACAGCACACACACACCCAACACCGCACACATACACACACACACACACACACACACACACACACACACACACACACACACACACACACACACACACACACACACACACACACACACGCACACACACCTCTCTCTCTCTCTCTCTCTCTCTCTCTCTCACACACACACACACCACAAAAACACACACGCACACCACAAAAGACACACACGCACACCACGAACACACACACACACACACACACATACACACACACCACACACACACACACACACACACACACACACACACACACACACACACACACACACACACACACACACACACACACACACACACACACACACACACACACACACACACACACACACACACACACAACCTATGGAACTGCTCCACGTGACTGCACCTTACCTGCACTCTCTGATCTCCACTTCCAAGAACTGCTTGCACTATGAGACTTGCACCTCCAACTATGCTGCTAAATGCTAGACCACTGGACTACAATGGACCATGTTGGACGGCACAGTTTGACTTTTGTATTCCACTATTGGACTGTACCTGCACTACCCCACAAGAACACACACACACACACACACACACACACACACACACACACAGACACACACACACACACACACACACACACACACACACACACACACACACACACACACACACACACACACACACACACACACACACACACACACACACACACACACACACAGTACCAGGGACTGCACCTTACCTGCACTACCTCAGTCCTGGAACCTATCACTTGTATTGTTATTATACTGTTACTTTCACTGTTGATATTTCTATTATTGTAGTGTCTACATTCTTTATTTATCTTATCTATGTTACATGTTCAATGTTGAATGTTAAATGTTAAATGTTCATTTGTACTGTATTTATTATTTATTATTGTCCATTGTTACCAGTCCATCACTGTACCTGTCCTGTCTGCACTTTATCTCAGTCTGAAAATGTCAGTTTTGTATATGTCTTGTCCTGGCAAGGTGTAGAGAGAAAATGATATTTAATTTTTCCTTGTATGTCTTGTGCATATGATGAAAGTGACAATAAAAGCTGACTTGACTTCACTTGACTAAGACAACACATACAGCAAAATGAGAGGGTGGTCTGAAAACGATATTTCTAAAATGATTTTCCACACTTGAGAGTCCTCCTGCTCAGACCTTTATGAAAGTGTTTCTACTAATTTCAGTAAGAACAAAACACCAAGAGCCTATGTTGAGTACAAATGTGTCATCTGAAAACCTAAACAGAGCACAGCAAATACTGCAATGAAATGCCAAAGAAAAACCTAACCCCTCTTTTCAACTGCACTTGTTGTTCTGTATATTTCCTGTGCACTTTGTATTTGCTTGTGATGTTGGCTTGATTATATCCTCTTTTGAAAGTCGCTTTGGATATAAAGCGTCTGCCAAATGCAATGTAATTTACAGTAATGTAATGTAAAATGTTTATCGACTTTGAGGGAGTTCTACAATGTGGGATCATGAGCAGTTTGGTGAAGAGGACTACACCTATTCATGTAAGAGCATGCAAGATCTATATTACACAGATGTTATGCTATGGCCTTGAAAACATGCAGACAAACGGTGGCTGAACTAAATTGCCACCGCCCTCTATAAAACCGTCTTCAATTTCGAAAGGATACTAGTTCCCTTTAAAGGAGATGTTAATTATTTTTTTCCATGAATGTCTAAGGGACACCAGTAATATTTTCTGAGATGCAAGTGTGCAAAGATTTGCTCAGTTGGTGTGGAACGACCCAAGTTGCTTTAAAAAAAGAATGTGTTAGAATGGGAAAGGGTGGAAATTATTAAAACTAAATTTTATCATGTTTTATTTAAAACTCAACAGGTTTGCATTCAAGGCTTAAAGCAGGGCACTCTAATGTTGTGCTACCTCACAAACTGAACCGTGTTGTTTCTTACCAGTTTTGGCTGGGTGTTGAGTCAACTGGTATATGCTCTTAGCGACAAATATTGTTGGCCCCTGGATGATGGATATTGTTTGTGAATGTTTGGCCCTCATTGGTGAATAGAGAGAGACTGCTGGGAAGTTTTGTGGCGCCTGGACCTAGTCATGCTACAAAGGAGATCCATTTAAGGCTTGCTGATGTCAGGCCCAACGCTTTTGACATATGAAATGTGAAGCAGCGGGTTAGCTTCAGTTGCCAACACATGCTAATGGAAAATGAACATGTGACTTTGAAAACAAAAAAATACAGAGAATTATATCAGTTCACATGTCCTCCACTTCACACCAGATTCTGTGGAATGTACGTAAAACTCATCATGAGACAAGTGATGACCACGAACTGCTTATCAATTATGACGTATAGCAACGCTCAAATTGATGCTATTAGCTGCCTTATCAGCTCAGTTATCAATCCGCAGCCATCAACGTCAGCCTTGCACCTGTCATCCTCACTGTCAGTCCAACTAGCCATCAGCTAACCCAGCCCTCCACAAGAATTCAACTCCCTGTCAATCACCCCAGACATAATGGGCAGTGGGGGGCGAGAGACAGACGGACGTGCTTTCTCTCTCTTTCTCTCTCTCTCTCTCTCTCTCTCTCTCTCTCTCTCTCTCTCTCTCTCTCTCTTCTCTCACAGTGCTTCACAGAGTTGTCGTTTGATTGGCTTGGCAGTCTCCACTGAGTGCCACCGTTAGAAATGATGCATGCTGGGAGATAGAACACCTGGGGTGGATCCGTGGATCTGCTGTCCCCCTGACCACCTCTCTAATCAAATTGGGGGGACTGTTACATTTGTTATGTAGAGCTAGTCAGATTGAAATTGACTGTTGCAAGAGCAACCCACACGAAAAAGATGTATAAAACACTTAACCCTTATGTTGTGTTCGGGTCATTTTTGACCCGTTTTCAAGTTTTAGTGTGAAAAAAACCACACTTTCCTTTATTTTCTTGGAATAAGGCTTCATCTAATCCTCAGTCACAATCATTGCAACACAAAAAAAATATGTTTTATCATTTTAGTAAATTTTAAAGGTCCAAAAAAAAAAAGTTACATCTGTGGTGTTGAGGGTCAAAATTGACCCGGCATAGATTTTTGGCTGTTGTATGCATTTCTGAAAAGCTGTTGGTTGCCCCTTGTCTTTAGTTTGGTGATTTATGGTGAGGAAAATATATTTCTTGCCTGAAAATTTTTTTGCCAGCTTTTTCATATTCCAAATCCAATATGGCCGCCGGACAGTCCCATACACTACAATACGTCATATCTCCTGTTGTGAAAGGAGTACAGATGTATTTCTGGTGTCTACTCATATGTTTTCATGGTCAAGGAATCCATTTCTGCGTTATATAATGAGATTTTTTGCACATTTGTTTGCAAAATACATTTTTGCACATTATTTCTTCCAAAAAACGTATCAAAAATGCATAATGGCACCCAAACATGTAGAACTGGTCTTATACTTTCCATAAAGTTGATGTAGCAATGACATAATGGTCCATGTTCATGGCATAGGGGATTCAGATGAATAGTGTGACTTTTTTCATGTTGATTGATGTGTTCATTTCCAATATCTTTGCATTAGATTGGTGGAATAGCTGTGACTCGGACAGAATTGTTATTTTGTATATTTACCACACTAAAATCATATAAATATTGAAAAACACCAAGTCAACATATTTAAACATTGATTTTATGCACTGAAAAACTAATTTAGTTGACATTTGGTCTTTATCCTGCTATAAATCTCTTTGGGTTGGTTTGGACCTCAACACCACAAATGCCACTATTGATTATATTTTTCAATATTAGAGAAAAACCAATAAAATAAATTTGGGGGTTGTTGTACTCTCATATCAGCTGTAATACATGGACAACATAATCACTAATTGTATCACTTTAGGAGGTATTAATAGTGAATTTATGCAGACTTTGATAGTTTTGGTCATCAAAAACGATTTGCATAATGTAAGATAAAAGACCAGTAAAGTCAAAAAGATGAATACATAAAGTAATATTTCCATGGATATGAATACCTACCAAGTTAGCCATGAGATGAAAAACAATATTTGATGATAACTAGTGTTTTTGGGTATTTTATGGCTGAGTTTTGTTATCACGGGTCAAAAATGACCCGAACACCACAGGTGTATGCAGCTTACGAACGCAACACAAGGGTTAAATGCCTATACAAGTTTTATAGTATAAAATCTTATGAAAACATTTTGTCCCCTTTCAAAGTGGGCCATATAGTACACGTACTGTACATGCCCATAGGCATTTATATTTATACTGTATACAGTGTTTATATGTTGCATATGAAACGTGTATGCCTGTCATATTTTATATATGAGGAAAACAAGGAACGGGCTACTTGTATAGTATGTGCCAAATAAATATTGTGTATACCAGTTTGTAAGTTTTATGTATATATTTTCGTATATATTTTATATTTTTTATTTCATGTATACATTTTTTTCTGTGTGATAGAAGGCACTGGCAGTTACATGTGAGTGGGCATTCAATAAATATATCTGCATTGTTCAAGATGTAAACAATGTTGCTGTTTGTGCATTTAGCTGCAATAAATATTAATAGCCTCACAGGAACTATAATGAAGCTTGGACAATTATTTAAAAAAAACAAAAAAAACGATATAGGTCAGCTTATTGCGTTGAGTACTTAGATAGAAAAGGGTAAAGTTATTGACTTCTCACTTCATGGGAAGGAAATACACTTGACAGAGGGGAAGAAAAAAAAATCGAAACGTCTACAGCGCCCACCTGCATTCAAGTCACCGCACCTGCTCAGTAGAGACATCACGTTGTCTGACTCCTTCACAGCTGAGGGAGTGTGGCTGACCCTGTAGGTCTGAAACCCCTCACCCCCCTCTCTCTTTTTTTCCAATTCATAAATATTTGATTCATGTGGATGAAGAATGGGGGACGTTATACGCATGGTGAGTGATACACAATCGCCCAGCCCAGGTGAACTGACCGACCCATACACACACACACACACACACACAAATCATATTTTAAGGAGCCCCCGTTTCCTCATAAACACACTGCTCATTAATGGAAATTGACACCTTGTGGCCATGTGCAGTGGCGTGACAGCTGTTTTATCAATGGGCACAACATTGAAGCATGGAATATTTATAAAACAGGCACCAGTTATACCCCTGCTATGCATGCAAGCACTGGATGCTTTGGCATGCAAGATGAGGCAGGAGGGCTATGCTGTGATAGGGTTAGATTGTGTGGGCTAGACTGCTATAGAGTGGTGATGGTCAAGAGCAAAGAGGCTTGAGACAAGAGGGCTTACTCACGTCATAACAGCGTAGTAGGAAATGATGGCGAGGGGAGTACGGAAATGTTATTCACTGTGGAACAGGTCATAGGACAGCGTGAATGTCTGTCAGCTGTCCTTAATTACCCCCAGCAATTACTGCTGACCAACAGCTGCCGTTACTTGGCCACAAATTACGGAGTACGAAAATGGCATCCATCGTGGATGGATGACCAATGACCATGCGCAAGGGAGTTAATTTTCCATCCACTCGTGTCCTCAGGCAACGCCCCCGTACTACACCGTGGCCAATGCATTCCCCGCCATGAGATTGTTCTTTCTCTTGAGTTTCTTTGGTCAAGAGTAAGGAGGACTTAGCAAGACTGCAGTACTTTGGAGGTGGAGAATAAGACAGGGTAGGCTCAGAGCCGTGGAATTAAGAGTTAGGCTAATGCCATTGACCACCATGGTCCATTTTTACACAACAATGGTGGCTCATGGAGCCTTTTACACACAGATCGCCATTGACAATAGTTCCAAAATAGTTCCAAGAAGTGAGCTTCAAACACAGACAGTGCCGTTAAGATAAATGTAATTCATCTTTGCTTGTCATGCAGTCGTTCTGTGTTAGTCTGTAACGGAAAAAAGGTGCTGCCTAAGATTATATGAATCTACGTGAATCATGTCTCCAACCGACTTATACTGCAGTTGAACTCTGCATGTCATGGCTCTGGGTAGGCTAGCTGGCATTGAGGCAATAATAGCTGATCTGGTGGTGGTGACACAATAAGACAGGGTGACTGCTTCAGGACAGTGATGGTGAAGAACAAACCAGCATTGGCTTGGCCGGGCTGAATTGCTATGGGGTGGAAAATAAGAGAGGGTGGGATAGGTTGTATTGCCTGTATAGTGGCTAAAGGGCTAAAGATTAGATATGGTGTAAAATTCAGTAATACAGGGAGGGCTGCTTTGGGGTGGAGGGTTAAACCTGGGACCTGCTTGCTGCAGGATACTTGTGTGCAGGCATGCAAATTTTGTGTCAATGTTGCACATGTATGGAAGAACACCTGACTCAAGGTACGCAGACACGTGCGTACTGTGCAAAACTGGCAAAACCGAGGAGCGACTTCCATGTTGAGTTCGGAATAGAGTGAAACAATGGTGGAAAACATTAATGACAGTCCCGTTGGCTATCTGCCCTGTAGATTATACCTCCAGTATTGTGTGACATGCTCTAATCGTGTTGAAGCAATTATGTACAGTCGATCGCACACAGATGCATCCATAGTTTTAGGCACTCACCAACCATGTCCCCGGCCTAAAACAGGGAAAGGCTGTATCTGGGTAATGGTAATGGAATGTGTGCATGTGTGTGTTTTATTGTGAAATCGCCCCATGTATTTATACCTCACAAAACAATGTTTGGAGTTTTTTTTCCTCATTGTGTATCTGTAATTTACACATGACTGGTAATTCCGGCACTTAAACCCATAATTAGGTTTGATCGATCCACTATTGATTTGTCTGCACTAATAAGCAATCTACTCAAGCGGCTAAAAAGCTAAGGAGCTACAGCCCTTCAAGGCACATTCATACCCTACATGTGAGATGGTTACCGATACACAGGGCTGCTGACAATGGGTGTCAAACGGGTCAGTTGTCACAGGCCCAGGGAGAAGTGGGGAGTTGCGAGAATTGGGTCCCCATTACACTGTAAATCAATAAAGTTCCCCCTGGGAACATTTGTTTTCAAGAATATGCAACTTACCAAGTGTTCAGTAGTATTCACTGGTGTTCCTTAACAATTTTTGTAGCGAAATATGGCATCTGTCGTGTTTTATGTGAGTTAAATGTAGCAATTTGTAAATTAAGTTTCACTTTCACTTTCACTTTCTTTCACAAAATGGCAAATAAAAAATGACAGAAGCCATATTTTGCCTTGAAACTTGTCTGACTGCTAGTGAACACCCCTAACCACTTTGTGAGCTGTGGACTTTCGAAAACAAATGTTTAAGGTGATTTTAAGAACAGAGTTGCCCATAGACGGCCATTCTAAAGCTGGTTGAGATAATATCCAAATTAGCCAAATAACAGAGACTGCAGTAGACATGAAATAAACGGTGAGGGGGACTCTAAAACATTGCAGACCACCCAGAAAATGGCCTTAATGTTAAAAAAAAGTGGAGTTCTCCTTTAAAGCTGATTTCGCACATAAGTCAAGGAGCTTCAGTTATGTTTACATAGCTTCATTTTGCAAAAAATATTTACATATTGACCAAACGGATGGGCCAATAGCAGGTCCTTGCTTTGGGCCTGCCTTGGGGAGGAGGGAAGTGACATCAGCAAAAAAGTGAGTTTTTCTTAACATGGAGACCAATAACCATAGGATGTCTATTTGTCACAAACAATAAAGATATGTTATACAAAATCTGTCAACACTGAACAACTCTTCAACAATATCCTACTGTACCTGCATCTATCTGGAAGAAACTTCAACTTTGAATGTTTGACAGATTTCACTGTCTTGTCTCCAACAACTGTAGGAGGTCTGAACAGAGCTGTGCAAGATTTCAGCACAAATGAAGTTTGAACACACACACACACACACACACACACACACACACACACACACACACACACACACACACACACACACACACACACACACACACACACACACACACACACACACACACACACACACACATTCTTTTTCACAAGATTGTGCTCCCTCTGTTTTCACAACGCATCCCATCTCAAAATGGAAGATTGGTAGGCCTGGTGTGCGGATGCATTACAGTAGCCTAATATTTCCCAAGGGGGTCACAAGTTCCCTTCTTATTGCTGCAATTCTGAGTGATGTGAACCTGCAGAGTGGCACCGTTCAGACTACACACTACACTACACTACACTACAGTACAGAGAGATGAGGGAAGAGAGATGCTGGTGCGGATTATGATATCTTTCTGTCAGGAACTCTCACTGTACTGTACTGTTCATGGCTGACAGAAATCCTGCAACACTTCCTTAATAATAATAAAAATGCCATCTTGACTTGAATTTCTAGCTCTGTGCTGAGAGTGAGAAGTGAGAATGACATTGCAGATTGAATGCATAAGAACATAATCTATCATATGGGCCGTACATGGATGTCAAAGATTAATTCAAGTATTTGGAGTATGTTTTCACCATGACACTGTACACTTAAATACCCTTGTATCTTTTAATTAGCCTACTTCTAACTCATCTGTGAACCTTCCATATACCTTTATTGGCCTTGTACAGAAGTATGCTACATGAATAAACTTTCCTTGCCTTACACTAGGTAGTACAATAAGCAACATATTCAACATGTAAGACTGTTTCCTGTCTGGTAACAAATGTTTTGTAGGCTGCCTTAAAATTGGACTAAAAGAACATCTCCCACCCTCTCATGTTGGTCGTCTTAGTAACAGATGTTTCGCCCAGAACAGTGTGACAATGCGTTAATAGTCAGCTCCACAGGGACATGCCATCCCGCAAATACCACTGTGAAATTACAGGAGACCCGCGCGAAAGAAGAAGACACAAAGACAGATAAGAATAAAATTAATATGGAAGACCATGTAGCCTACCTGAAATCAAACTCAAATAGCCCTAGCTCAAGTTCCAGCTCAGCTTTCAGAGTTCAGCCCAGAGTGTTAGACAGTTTTTAATACTCATCTGTTCTCAGATATTTTACTCAAAGGTCCTTTTTGTGGGCTTCTTTTTAATAAGTGAAAAAATGAAATACATTAAATTGTACTGCCTATGGGACTAGACTGGGTTCTGTAAACCATCCAAGGATTTTATGGTTTTGAGATATTGTATACTTCTATGCTATGGTCTTTTCCAATGATACATTACTTTATATAGTCAATATGTTTATGTTTATTGTTATTTCTACAGTCACCTGCCAGATTACACTTGTCTGTAGCAGAAATCTATCTATATAGCCCTTTTTTTATAACCTGGTCAGGTATTCAAAGAACCTAGCTCAACAGTAAACCAGGGTAAGTTAACTTGAGGTAGTGTTAAGTCATCTACTAGGAGCCTGGTGACCTGATTTTCCAAAACAAATGATGTCTAAAAGTTATATGTTATTAGGTTTACCACTTCCTGTAGCTTAACTAAACCAGGTTTATCACTTAACCTTTGAATACCACTGGTCAGTTACCTTGGCTATCTATGTTACCCTGTTACCCTGACCTTTGGTTCACCTAATGCATGCACATCTCATCTCATAACAGATTCTGCATATAGAGAAAAAATTGTCGCATCTTATTCAGACACGTCACTGCAACTCACCACCACCATCACCGTCACCACCACCACAAATAACAAAAACAATGGCAATGCTTCCCCAAAGAATAATGCAACGTTCGCTGACTTCTATGAGTCATTGTGGGTGACGAATTCCACACTTATATATTATAGAAACAGAGTCAAAATAACACCATGCTAAATATAAAGCAGGAACTGAGAAAAAAATCATGTAGGCCTGATATCATTTGTGTTTGTGTGTGTGTGTGCGTGCTTGTTTGCGTACGTGTGTGCGTGTATGTGTTTGTATGAGCACATTTCTGTGTGCGAGTTTATGTGCGTATCTGTGAGTGTTATCTTCTGCATGAGCTTGACATGTCATAAACTAAAATTAATAAACTAGCACTATATGTATTACATGGAGCCTCTCTCTCTCTGTCTCTCTCTGCTACTCAAGATAAATGAGAGGAGCACCATTATTGTTGCCTTCATTTCATCATAGCTTATATCCCAGTAAATCCTGACCCCCTGGTGACCCTCGTGTTTACTGCCACTGATTCACACTACAAAACAACATTGTGCATTGAAAAGAGGTGCATGTAAATGACATCGAAAGAAAAAAACAGGAACTATGACAGGAGGACAGTAAAACTGAATGACACTTCCAACCTTTCATAATTTTCACGAAATTTAAAGACGCAGGAGAGCGAGTGTCATTTTATGCTAATATCGGACAATTGACACCAACATGGCGCTAAACACATAAAAACAAACAAACAAACGCCCTCTCATTGGATAGCCTCAGTGACCGTTTCATGGCGCCTGAGATTTAATGTCATCAGACACATGTGGCCTATCGACCCTTGCACAGGGGCGCAGGCATGTAAAACGGCCCCGATGACATTAGCGCAAGTGGCAAGGGCATGAAGAGAGAGTGGAGTGGCGTGAGGGGAGAGCTAGAGATCTCGGCCTTGACGCTGTAAAATGACCCGAAGGTTAATTATGCATGCGGGGGCCAGAATGTTATTTTATTTATTTTATTTACTCTCTCTCTCTAAGTCAAGCTTGCCAGTCAGTCTGCCAAATTCCCTCACCATTCCAACAAACTGCTTAACACATTGAATGCCATGTTGTTTTTGGAATTTTGACAGTAGACTGTCTGCAATCTATCCAATTTTTGACGTTTTTTTGACAGCCACAATTGTTTGTATCAGACCTAAGGACACATAGGCCTACCATATCTTGTCAGGTGAAATTCTCAGCTTTCCGTGGGTGAAAATCACTTCCTTGTACGTCCCATGGTTTCAAAGCTAGCAAGTGTGATGGAGTGGCCATCACTTGGGTTGTGCAGGTTCACTCTGACTGTTACCCCAATGAGCCTGGCTTTTTAGTGTAGCGGTCAGAGCTCCAGTATGGTACCCCAGAGGGGTTGGGTTCGAGTCTTGGCGGGG
>NC_085865.1:26836459-26856459 GCF_034702125.1 Engraulis encrasicolus | reverse complement strand
GACTTTCAAATGACTTTGTCCCCGACCCGGCAAAAGCTGTCAGTTGCCCTGCGTCCATCCACACCCTGCAAAACTCTTAATAAGTCTGGAGATTCGTCACCTGGGGGGTGGAGTATGTGGTCACACATAAGACACACACACGCACACACACACATGCACATATAGCACGCACGCACTGGTGTATGTGTGCCCATGCACACACACATACACACATGCATGCATACACACACAAGCGCGCATACACGAGGCATGTACAAATATGTTCACACAGAGATATGTACACCACCTGTATTAGTAACACACGCATGCACGCACACACGCACCCAGAAGTACAGACACACACGCACACACACACACAGATACACACGCACACTCTCCCTCTCCAAATATCTGGCTGAATAAATGATAGCCCCACTTCATAGGAGAGGGGGGCGTCCGCCATTACGAAGATCATAATGAGATACCGCCCAGTGACCTAGAGAGTGTTTGCCAGTCAATCGCGGCACGCCAAGGTTGCTGAATGACGGACGGCCGACATAATTACAAGTACGAGGCGTGTCCATAGCGTGGCCCGGCTACGACATCACGTGCATCAGTCCTTCCCTTGATTAGATAACCATCGTCAAACCGCGGCCAGATGGATCTTGATCACCTTCAAAGGTTCTTGGGGAACACTGCCTGTTTGTATTGCATATCCACAGGTATATGTATTAGCAGGTAATGTTATGCATACCTACGGTGTATAGCTAACATTATACATACCTAGGTGTATGCATACCCAATAGTATGCCTAAGTTGCATAGCTAACCTGGTAACATGTTAACTCTAACATACAGATCATGTAGGCTAGATAATGTCACATGCTGTTACATTCTTTGTTGTCTTGATCTTGATCCCCTAAAGGTCCATGGTAATGGTGTCCATTCTTTACACACAGGTATAGAGTATGTGGTAACACAGTTTATTTTAGGGTTTACATGTTAGCTCATCTTACATGCCTAATCATTTGAGTGACTTAAATAAATAAAAAAACTGTTAATCGCAATCAAGTGATACTAGTTCCTTATTATGATTAAGGTTATGGTTAATCAATAATATTAATAATAGCAGTAATAAAGGCCTTAGTGGCAAAGAACAGAAAATGTCCCAATACACGCCTGACAAATCACTGATTTTGTTTAACACACATTGTGTAAATCTCAAACCCTACAGTACAGTGTGAGTAGGTCATGTTTGTTACATCCTTTGTTATCTTGATCTTGATCACCTTGAATGTTGAAAGGCTTCCTTACTCCCTGGAAGTCATCCTTTGACAGGCTAGGCACGGCTCAATTTGGTCTCTTTTCTTCATTTAAAAAGTCCTTAACGGGTTCTCTTCTCTAACTGTGGCTTGTGGCACATATGCCATTGCAATATCAACCAATTATGAAAAGCAATTAATTTGGGAATGCATTAGAGAGACAGTTATTTGTTGGGGTATGATGTCTTGGCTCACTCTTGCTCGTAGCTAAGGTAAATTGACAGTTAATTGAATCTTATTGAGAGGCCCCTATCACGTCTCCTTCCAGTCTGTAACCACAGAAACATCATGCCTATCACTCATTCGGTGCCACTGATAGTTTCCATGGAGAGAAGAGAGACTGATGTGGCTGTGCCAACTTTCCCCCTTAAAACAAGATATGTCTTTCTCCTCTACATCTGCATCTCTCTCTCTCTCTCTCTCTCTCTCTCTCTCTCTCTCTCTCTCTCTCTCTCTCTCTCTCTTTCACACACATACACACGTACGTGCGCACAAACCACACACACACACACACACACACACACACACACACACACACACACACACACACACACACACACACACACACACACACACACATATGTACACACGCACGCACACACGCGCAAGTACGCACACACATACACACACTCACACACAAACACACGCGCACACGCACAGACACACACATTATGTATTATGGCATGCTGTCTCACCTTCATGTATATCATTTTTCATTGTCTGTACCTATACATGCTAGCTGCGATGGAGGCTTGAGGGCAACAAGTAATTGTTTTGGCTCTTTTGTTAATAAATGCCTGGTATTGATGGGTGAAAGACGTGCAAAATGGCATTGTCATTCAGTGTAACGGATACCTTCTGCTGACTGTAACGGTAAAAAAAACTGTAATTTTTAAATTGTTTCAAGTGAATGGATGACAGCCGAGGCTTTCATGAACTGGAAAAAAATAAAAAGAGTCATGTTTTTTTACAGTTACAGTCAGCAGAAGGAATCCGTTACACTGAATGACAATTTCATTTTGCACGTCTTTGACCCTTATGCACCATGCAGAGATCAAGCCTAAAATGTGTTATGCCTAAAATAACTCCCTAGAACTCTATTGTAACTATAACACCTGCCTAGGGAAAGCAAGGGACGGGATGGGAAGCCTGACATACAGTAGACACCTTAGGGCAGGGTTGTCAAACTCAAATCAACTGAGGGCCAAAATCAAAATATGGAACAAGATTGAGGGGTCAAACTTTATTTACAAAAAACGACTAAAATTTTGTGTCTATGCACTTCAAAGTCATAGTGAATTTCACAAACACTCTTTCCCATCATATATGGTAGTTAAAACATGCTTGCACATATTGCATTGAATATGAGTGTGAGCTATTTCATTGGCCTGGGACAACTCGTATTCCTGTGACACACCGAATTCCATGTTTAAGTCTTGTTAAATACACAATTGAAATCATCTCACGGGCCAAATAAAATGGCTCCACAGGCCAAATTTGGCCCCCGGGCCTGAGTTTGACTTCCCTGCCTTAGGGGAAATGAAACACACACAAATATTTTGCATGGAGAAAGAGGAGGATGAGGAGGAAGAGGAGGAGAAGGAGGAGGGAACTGTCCCTAGGAACCACTGTGGTGCCCAAACAGTTGTCCATTCATCATTCACTGTCTTGTCTGTTGGACGGTTTTAATTTGCGATGCACCACTCTGCTCCACCCGGTGCGGTGGATGGCAAATGCCAAACTCGATATGCAGAGTGTCAGCGGCACGTGTGACATTCCCCCGGAGGGTAGCACGTCAACGTCCCACTCACCCCACCCTCTCTCTCATGCACCACCTTCTCTGCAGGCACGCACTTACGCATGCACGCACTACACGCATACGAGCGCACACACACACACACACACACACACACACACACACACACACACACACACTCACACACACACACACACACCGGACATCAAATTCAAAGGATGTACTCTCTGTGAAGAGAGAGAGAGAGAGAGTGCTGTTATCCTTCCCTCCCCCAAACTCCCCTCCCACTACACTTGCTTCCTTTTTTTCTTTCCTTTCTCTCGTCCATCCCGGGCAACCGATGATGGACGCCTGTCACGCTGTCTTGGCTTCCCTTAACTGATCATTAGTGAGCAGGTGATATCACTCTCCCAAGGAACTCTGGGTAATGAGACAGACCCAGGGATGGGGTAGGGGGGTTGTGGGTTGGGGTACCCTGACCTGAATGCTGATACACGTACCTACATTCAAATTTGGATTAAATTCATGCACACCATTTCTTTAAAGCACAAAAGATGTGCGTCTTAGGGCTTTACACATGTAATGAAATGAATTGAATTAAATTGAATGGAATAGAAAGGCTTTTAATTGATCTAGAATGAATGCATGTCCATTCCTATGCTGATGGATTTTTAGTTTAATTTTATTTTAAGAATTATTACCATGCAGAAGACGTATCTCTATTAGCAGGGGCGCTGCTAAAATTTTTGGGCCCCATGAAAGATTTTTAATTTTGGGCTCCCAAAATGACAAATTATATTATCAGCATCCTTCAGGGGCCCTGCCAGTGCTATCGGGCCCTTAGAATCTGTAACACCTTTCCCCCCCTCGCGGCACCCATGCCTATTGGAAACAGTATATCCCTGAGCAAGAATTCAAGAGTTATGTAGATTTGGCACAGTATCTCTGAAAGCCAGTTTCATCACTTTCCCTCTCCAAACAGCGATATGTTCCAAAGGCAGAACACTATGTTAGGTGCATGCTGAAATGTGGGATTGTTTATTTTTAACATGACATTTTGAAAATCTTGGCAACTTCTGGAGCATCTCTGCTGGGTTGCTCTGCTGTGCCTTGCCCTTGTTGTGACGAAAGGTCATTTTTATAACATGAGAATTAAGGGTTAAATGGGATGGCTGTATTATTCTGGTTGTGTTCAGTTTGAAGTCGTTTTGCTCCTTACAAAAATAATCTCTTTCGGACAGCTTCAAAACCTCTGAAGAACAAGAACAGATTGAGCAGAAAGGCCAGCTCTACCCAGAATGGATGAGCACACAGATAAACACTGGCCAGCTTATTCAACAACTGAACACATTAACCCATTGATGCCTAAGGCACCTGCAAAAAAGGGTGCTGAATGCCTGAGCCCTTTTTAAGAAAAGCTGCCCTCAGCCTATAAAAACCTAAATATATCAGCTTCTGAAGCACATAAAAATATGCACCGAAGTTGCATTTAAACGCTAAGACCCTCATCTTTCATTAAAATGTGTTCATTCATCGCAAACAAACAGAGATTTTTAATAAAGTTGTCTCAAATCTCATGAGCATGAATGTTGCGTACTGCAGCTCCAGGCGCCAGGGCCAATGTTGCGCAACGCAACATCAGGCATCAATGGGTTAAATAGCGGTTGAAAACACACTGAAATAGTAAAGAGGTCAGGCAATATCAAAGCATGAATAAAATCAAAATAAACAAAATAAAATCAAATACAAAAAAAGTTACAAGTAGATGAAAATGCAGATTATCGTTCTGCTTCAGAGAAATGATTTAAGCAATATAACTTATGTACGTTCCTGAAATTCTACAGTCTTGCATATCGATGAATTCTACAGTCACTGTCAAAAAATGCGAAGATGTGATAAAAGATGTGTGAAATTTGTGACTTTTGCTATATGGGCATGGTAAGAGCAGTGACAGGCATATACAGGAGATGACCTTCCAGGTCTTAAGATGAATTTAGAGGTACGTACACTGTAGCTGCAATTCTGGCTGCACCTTGTGTACCTGACAGGGTTATTTAGAGTTGGCTAGCCTCGTCTGAAAATAACTCCACTAAACAACATCTCAAATTGTGTTGCTTTTTGCTCTTGACATGCACCCACCATGTGCACAGAAAAACACATACACACGCACGCATGCACACACATACACAGATAAACACGCACACACACGCGCACATACACAGATAAACATGCACACACACACACACAGACACACACACACACACTTACAAACACATACAATACACATACAACTCCCACGACATGTTTGCACATACAGTCCAAACACATTCAAGTCATACATGTGCGCACGCGCGCACACACACACACACACACAGACACAGACACACAATCATACGAGCACTAAGGCATTCAGACAGTGTGCAAAGCTGAATCCTCCCCCTCAGCTCCGAGTGAATCCTTCATGGACTAGCGTGGCCTTGCTACTGCACACTGTCCCCTTAGACACAGTCATGTCTTTATTGTGCCATGTGACAAACATATCTACCCACTCTCAAATGCATGTGAGCATACACACATACCTACATACCGGGAAATACGCACACACACAGGCACACATGCACGCACACACACGCAGATGCACCGTCAAAAGTGAGAAAGTCACACACACACACACACACGCACGCACACACGCATGCACGCACACACACACACACATAGACACACACACACACACACACAGAAATTGTCATCTTACACTGTGAAAGTGTGTCAGCCCGAAATGTACAGTAATTCAGGCAACGACAAAAGAAAAATGAAATCCATTTTTTGTCCAGACATTTTTCCTTCATTGACTTTAAGCACTAAGTGTAACACATTACAGGATGCCAAGGACGCTTCCAGATTTTCAACAGCTAAACGTGTCTATACACTAATAATTACTGTAAAGATAACAAACCATTTCAACATCTTTGTTCACAAACACTCCCTTAAAGAAGTTGACCATGTGAAAGGAAAATATGAGACGGTGAAAGTGTGTAGGCATATAGCCAGGCAATAGACCATGGCTGTTGGAAAGTTGAGAGGGTGGTTGGGTTCAAACTGTAGAGGAGAGGATAGAAATGTACAAGTATATATTTGACGTTTTATGTGATCTCTCTCTCTCTCTCTCCCATTGTTTATGATAATTCAGTTCAAAACATCCTCCTCGACCACATACACTCACACACGCGCAGGCAAACACTTAAACCAGGAGCTATCCACAATGGCCCTCCATCTTATCAAAAGCCAATGCAGCAGTTAACAAGAGCAGATTCAAGGGCACGCACTTGAGTTTGATAAATAAATGACTTTGCGTAAATAAATGAATACATAAATGATTGCCGGGTCTGCTATTTGCATACATTTAATCATAACGCAGCAATGTTAAATGAAGCTGGAGGCAGATTGAAACAGGGAAACGGAAATATATCACAAAACATCATTTCACAGACTTGACTACATACACTGTAAGTGCATATTTCAAAAATGTTGTGCAGTGCAGAGAGTGCCAAGGTCACTGTTTAAGTTTGTTTTAATGAGATGTATCTGTACGGTATGTCTCTGTTTTTTGAGCTAGTTGCTTGTGTACTATTCATTACTTATGATTTGCGGCTCACTGTTACTGTAGTCTCAGTGCAGTCTGAGGAGAGCAATCATTACAGTACATGCAGGCCTGTCTCAACCAGGCAAGCAAAACAAGGCAATTGTTTGGGGCTCGTAGATGAATGGTGGCCCCCTGGTTAATGACAAGTTATGCACTTGTAGTCGAATGACTGCAATGACAATTTGGTGGCTTTGTGAGAGCACCTGCCTAAATTCAGTGGCAGAAAAGTGCAATGATATTGCAATACAAAATGTTGAGGGGGCCTCTCCCCAATTGTTTGAAGAGAAGAGACAGGCCCCCACCTCCCTCTTTGCCTAGGGCCCCTAAATACCTTGAACCAGCCCTGATTATATGATGCCTTGAAGAGTCAAATGAAACTTTCCCTTCCCCTCAGAGTCCCAGATGATCAGCCCACAAATCCACCATGGTGCCCCAATTAGCCCGTGCCTAGAGGAGCTACATCAAAACCAGTGGGCTATAGCAACTACAGTAGTGTGTGGATGCATGTATGCATGAATGCATTTATCCATGTAAAATTAGTCTTTGTAAAACAACACTGAGACTGTGCCGCTGTGCCGTGTGTGTCACTGCACCCCTTCGCTGACCAAATACACAAATAATGTAGACTTAAACCACATGCATACATGTAAGCACACATATAGTAGGCCTATATATACAGAGCATACCTCATACCAATAAACACACACACACACACACACACACACACACACACACACACACACACACACACACACACACACACACACACACACACACACACACACACACACACACACACAGACACAGGCAAACATATAGGGCCCTACACTTCTTGCAATTACACATACACAAAACCCTATACATGTGCAATCACACACAAATACAAACCTCAAACACACACACGCACGCACATGCACGCAAGCACGCACGCACACAGTAATTCACAGAGCAAACACACACAGAAAAATATGTACATTTTAAAGCATATGCATGGAAGACACGCAAGGCTCATGCTTGGGGTAGGGGGATCATTAAAAAGGGGTGCATGTGCTAATTGCTCTGTCAGATTTACACTGCAACACACTCACACACACATACACACACATGCGCATGCACGCACACACGCACGCATGCACACACACACACACACACACACACACACACACACACACACACACACACACACACACACACGCACACACACACACACACGATAGAAATCTAGGCTAATCTGCCACTTCCACTGGTATTGTACTGTGTATGGAGTCATCCATTTGGACCTTGTGATGTTGAGTCATCAAAGTATGCCATGGCCATAGCTTGTGTATTCAACATACTATACGGGGAAGACAAGGCCATTCTTTGTGAGTAACCATTCAAAATATTCAAACACAATCACCATTTAAACAAAAAATCCAAGGCACTCAGGATTTGCTCAAGATATTATTCCTTTTGGCTAAATGACATGCCAATGCGTTTCCGCCGTCAAGGCGCCCTTCGTGGCATGCATTAAATGGCTTCTTTTGACATCAGGAAATTGCCTTTTTCAAAATGATCAAGTCAAACAAGTTCCACTTTTAAGCAAAGCAGATAAATGACTAACCTTTTTGGCAGAAAACCATACAAATCAGTGGAGTGTATTAACCTTCTTTACATGGCGTCAAATACTTTTGATTCAATGCATTTGAAACAGGAAAAGTAAGATTCAGTGGCATACAGATACAATTACACCAAACTCTTTTCTATGGAGTGTTCTATGGTCATTTTTCCTGATTCTCTTCCAAAATCGAACTTGTCTAACATCATGTGGAAAAAGGCTAGATTTTTATATCTACGTGTATGTCACAACATGCAGCTTATACCAGTTTTGAAAGCATTGCATTGACATTGTCTGACTTCACGAGAAAAGGGCCCATTGCCAAACCAGAGACCACTAAGATCATAAATGTATCTTATGCCATTCGTGAATTCATTACGAAAAAACAGAAAAAATCAACTGCAAGCCTTGTGGTGCCGTTACGAATAGCCTTGTTTCTCCTGGTTGGGTGGCGATAGGGGGAATTGACAATTGGGGTAGTTTGATTCTGGGGGGAAGAATAATGGGGACAGACGTCAACAATCAAGCGTGAGAGAAGGGTAACTGGAAACAGCGGTAATCAAACATTTCAAACAAGTGATTTAGGGTTAGGTTTAGGTTTAGGGTTAAGGTTAGGTTTAGGTTTTAGGGTTAGGGTTAGTGACAACGTTGGAGGAAGGGAGAGATGACATGAAGCTGACACAACGACAGCGCTCCCCTCCCAGAATGCACGCTGATTAGGGTGACCAGCTGTCCGGACTTCGGCCGGACAACCCCGCCCCTTAACTTTCTAACCAAGCGTCCTCGTGCCGAACCCATTGCTTCGACTTGTCGCCTCCCGCCTCCGTGGAGAAAACAGTGAAGTAGGCATTCTAAACTGTAGGCAGAAATCAGGGAACAGCGCTGCCATCTTACCTCAGACTAACTCAACTGCCAACAACAGTTTTACTTGTAAAACGAGATTTTTTGGGAAGGATTTTCGCATTTCATTACCTCATTCCGATAAAGGAGTCATCAGCAGGCTACCACTAACTTAATGTTGAATCAGAGGCAGCAGGTTACGATAGACAAGTCCTTCCGTTGTTGTCTGTATTATTTCATTTTTTTTCCCATGTATTTTGGGTAGTCATACATGCGTAGGCCTATAATAGCCAACAATTAATTAAGCGGGCTTGCAGAGCAAGGCCCGATTCTATTAATCTCTAAGTCCTGTTTATCGTTAATGTGCAGGGCAGCAAAAATAGAAAATGGATCTCCTCCTAGGCCTTTCGAGATAGAGACACCGTTCAAACACTAAAACGACCGGCTCGGCTTGGAGATCATTTCAATTAATAGGCTTGTCCGTGTCTCTTGTCGTTTTCCCGTTTTTGACGATTTTGTGCAAGTTTGGGTCCCCATTGAAAACAATGGTAGAACCTTCATGAACCAAGGTTCCGCCACTCTAGAGATTAGAGTGTAGGAGGCTTTTTCGGTCATAAAACATCAACACTTTCACCTAGAAGTTTAGCTGACGCGTTGTTAGCGAGCTCTATGGGATGTCTCCAAATTGTCAAAGTTTCATCTCCCAACTCCCATTACTTTTTAAATGGCAGGTGTGTAAAAACGACAGGGCTGGGTCTATGGTGTTTCCCATTGTTCCCAAAAGTGCCTTTTTCAAGAGGTCAGCGCATGTCCCACAAGAGGTCCATTTGTGACTGAACCGTTTAACCTATAAACTTCATTCAAAGACTGTTAGAGAGATCAAATGTATGACTCCGATCTGTGAGCAGGACACGTGCCAATTCCTTTTAGTTTCTGCCCTCTGCCTTACAGCACCTTATTATATGGTGTGACGTCATCGGTCGAATGCTCCATTCATTTCAATGGGGCTCCCCAACGTTCGCATGTCTGATATTTGCGATAACGGACGGGTTGGTCTATATCAGACCGCAGTCAATGGCAACAAGACTTTTCACTGCTAAAGCGACTTTTCAACAAGACTCTAATCAGCTGCTGTGATAGACAACACCTGTTGTCTAGGCTACCTGTTGCCTAGCGGTGTTCCACAACGGCACTGTTTTGTTTTGCGCAGCAACAATCTTTTGACATGAAAAATTAAAATAAACTTAACATGATATAAAGAAATGTCCCCGCCATGTGTGAATCATTTAAGTATATCCATATAATAAGCGGGTTAACGTTCGGCGAGTCGGTCTGTTGTTCAGCTCTTCAATGCAATGTTATACTGTCTAGCTGGAATTTTTAAGACAGCCAGCAGCTTGGCTCAATGGGAATGCTGCTGGATTAGAGATATGGAGGTTGGGAGTTCGAACCCCACTTGAAGCCATGTTGATTTTCAAAATTATATCATATGCAGTGTTCCTTAGCCAACTTAAAATGCCATGTATGTCATTTAGTATCAATGGCAAATGTGCTGGATTAGAGATATGGAGGTTGGGAGTTCGAACCCCACTCGAAGCCATGTTGATTTTCAAAATTAAATCATATGCAGTGTTCCTTAGCCAACTTCAAATACAATGTATTGTATGTCATTTAATAGCAATGGCAAAGGGGCTGGATTACAGATATGGAGGTTGTGAGTTCCAATCCCACTCAGACCCATGTTGATTTTCAAAATTATATCATATGCAGTGTTCCTTAGCCAACTTAAAATACCATGTATGTCATTTAGTATATCCCCAAAATGCAGAGCTACAACACTTTCAAGATGGCTGAATCCAAGATGGCTGAATTGTTTGGCCCATAACTTCTGACTGGGTGGATGGATTTTTTCCAACATTTCTTTTAACTTTGTTTTCTCAATAGTACTTTGTTTCATCTCTGCCCCAAAAGGCAAGCCCACTTCCAGCATTTTCGGTGACAATGCAATCTAGTTTGATTTACTTTACTCAAAGTTGGTCAGGAGTGTGTTTATCAGTGGTGTTTTAAAATGAGAGGCAAACCGCTTCTGTCAACCTTTTTTTTTCATAACCATAACCGTAGCAACAACACGAGCTAAAAATACAGACAGAGTGCCCGTGCAGAAAGACGCTTTCTTTGCCCTGTTTGTAAAGTTGTGAGAGCCCTCGTTGTAAAGGCATTTAGCGGAAAAACTTAGTTGCACTATGCGTTGCCACCAGTGCAGGAAAAAATAGGAAACAGACAGTAATATAGATACCTTATTTAACTTTCATACAGTCAGTTAATGCACTTCATAGGGCTATGGACCGCAATTAACACTAATTGCACAGAGATTTCCCCGACATAACGCGACAGCTATACAGTTAATTCGCTGTGCGAAGTCTGGAGTTAAATCTGGAGTAACATGGCGGCCGCAGATATCGGAAACGCAACCGACTGTCAAGGTCTAGTTTGCATCAATGACATTGCCTCGCATCTCGAGGCCATAAGCAAAAGACTAGGAGGAGAGGAAAGACAAAGAGAGGGACACACGGACATCGGGAACAGGTCGTAAAAACGGACCGATGGCCACCCTAACGCTGATCGGTGGTGTCTCTCTCTCAATCGCTCTCTCTCTGTCACCCACTCTCGACGACAGCGCGCGTTGCCCATCCACGATTAACGAGGCTATTCGTAACGGCACCAAAAGGCTTACAGTTGAGTAGATCAAGATAAGTATCTACATACACGCAGCACTCATTCATACTGTACTTGTTTGTGTTTCTGAATAGTCAATCGTGTCTACTCTGGGTTTAATGTAAGTCCATGGTTAGATCTACCATTGAAGTTCACAATTTCTTTGGCCAGTCCCAATCAGAGAGGCCAAGTCTTTCAGCTGACATGAGTGTTGCTGTCAAACAATCTCTAGAAGGGTGTGCAACAGTCTCGGCAAAAGTCCACAATAGTGAGGCAGAATCCATCAACAGGGACGACAACAAGGGGGTCAAATTGCTTCAGTTGTTCCGGGCCCAGGAAGAGAGGGGCCAAACCTGGGGCCCCATTGAATTGTATTTATTGAGTGTGGGGGAGTTTTAGATGACTTTGTCCCGGGCTCGGCCAAACCAATGGAGAGGGGCAACACCCACTCATTCAGCCAGCATGCAAATGTCTTGCTGAATCCCTACTTTGCAATCTTGGGGGTTGGATTGATTGCATGATGGTTTGATGATTTGTTTGATATTCATCACTGAAGCATCTCCACAAAAGACAATGCAGCAGAGCAGAGCGCAGCAATCATGCTACCCTTCAATAACGATTTCTCTTTTGACTTGGAAATCATGACAGAATGGCTGGAGCGATGATTTGGAGAAGAGATGACACGACTTGAATGTGTGATGTGTTGACAGCCTACTTTGTTACAATACAGTAAATTAACTAGACATCTGCTATATGTAAGCAGCACGTGAAGCAAAACTACATAATTAATTTCAATCTTGAGATCATCAAATGTATATGCGTAATCAATTTGTAACATTGTGAAAGCCACTTCTGGGCTTGTGTTGTCAGCCACATGAGCTACCGCCACACAAAGTGGACTTGAGGGAGGCATCAGTAACTTTGCACAGTTGTTTACCTGCGATTTAAAGACGCAATTCCACTTCAAACCCGTAGGGTGGCTAAGACAAAGGCTGAATCTCAATATATCCTCTTCCTATGAATCTGAATAATTCTTCCTCAATGTCCATGTTTTCTCCCTCCTCCATGCTTATGCTCCCGGGGGTCAACATCATCAAGGACATCTCGGTGCATGCAAAGGTGAGAGGATGGGGACAGGAAGGGAGCGAGATTCCAGTGAAGGGAGACCTCATTCTTCTAGTCGTCATTACTCCTTTGACTTCTCCCTGGCAAGAGGTCTGAAAATGGAGGATATGGATGAATTACGCTATTGAAGGTACTCAAAAAATAATACATTCTTTTTTCTTTGATGACATGCAAGTGGTGCGCACATCCAAATTGCAGGTGCAGGACAGAAGGGCAAGACGAAAATCAAGATGAAGATGCGCTCTGCACACTTGCTCCTTTTTTCCCAAGTGAACACTACCTTATATAGAGCGACATGCAAGCCACAACTTGAGGAGGATCCAGGGAACAGCATTGTGATCCAGAAATTGTGCACACAGACTGTAAACAAAGCATAAAGGACTCCCGGGCAAGGACACGTTAGTACTTCTACATAATTTCGGACAAGCTCGGGATGCTCTTGAAAAGTTACCGCCATTTTCATTTCCTGCAGAAGCACTCACATGGAACTGTGCCGTCTTTCTTACGATCGCCCCCAGCGAGTTTGAAGATATCGCACCTAACGCACGCCTTTGGTTGCAGTATCTAACGTGCGCAAAATTGACATGAACTACGCTAGTTAATGCACTCATGCGCGAATCGTGCGTGCGCACGCGTATCCTACAGCAAGCATACCGAGGGCCATAGGGTTAGGGTTAGGATCAGGGTCAGGGTTAGGTTTAGGGTAGCTGCATTCGGGGGGAAACGTGCCGGTATTCAGACAATAGACATCAATGTCTGAATAGCGGCATGTCTGAATAGCGCAATGTAACCCATGTCAACGTGAGAGGATGAGGAGGACCAAAGAGGGAGGTGAGATTCCAGAGAAGCAAGGCCGAGAATGGTGATTGATTCTCAAAGACACGAGGATGAATGAAGAATTATGTTTTGGAATGTACCCAGAAACTACTTCATCCTTTATTTCAAAGATGATATGCTATGCACAGTGAGGGGGCTTTATAACCTATGCTTACTCACAAACACACGGTCAATTTAAGAGTAACCTCTGCTAACTCAATCTTACATTGCTCTGTTTTATTTTTCTCACACAAGTTCTTTGGTGAATGCAAAAATGTTACCGTCTCTCTCTCTCTCTCTCTCTCTCTCTCTCTCTCTCTCTCTCCCTCTCTCACTCACTCACTCTCTCAATCTCACACACACAAACACTAAGGAAAATAGCTAATGGTACCACATTGTTCCCTTCACAAAAAAATCTGTAAAATTCCGGTTTCGCGGTTATACGGCAAAGTGTTTGCGTTTGCTAAACTGATTGCTTGTTGTGTGTGTGTGCCGCGTGTGATTACATTCTGTGTTTGCCTTGCCTTCCCTCATTGTTTCTCAAGTATTAAAACAACAAGGCAGCCTATGCTAATTAACCACCCCCCCACCCCCGTCCACCTCAACCTCCCCTCATCCCCCTCACCCAAATAGACGTCTCCACCACCTCATTACAGCACCGATATAATCTCCATTATAATGCTGAAAATGCTGTAACTTGATTAGCTAGCTTGTGTGCCTGTTGGGGTGAAACCCGACTCAGATATATTTTTCACAGGATTCTTGTGTTGGAGTGTTGTTGTGTGTAAATAATAGCCTAATAATGCCTAGGAATTTTTACATCATGGCCCATGCCACCTACATACGGTGAATGTGTCAGGCCGTGCCTTGGTAGGAAAATTGCTTAGGGGTTGAGCTGCTGCAGGACTCGATTCAAATGACAGCGAGACAGATTAGTCATCATCGATGGTCGGGGAGAGAGAGAGAGAGAGAGAGAGAGAGAGACAGAGACACAGAGAGAGACAGAGATGGTTGCATTTACGTACACAATGCACAACATAATGGACCACAAATAACAAATAATATGTTAGTAAACATAATAGTAAGACACTCATCTCACAACATTTTTAGGGCTCTAAATGCAACATTTCTGATCATAAAACTCATGATTACTCTGGATCATCAGAACTATGATGGATTGTGAAGCGAGGCTTGATTAATTAACACTTAAATCACAGTCGATTAGTTCTTCCTCAGGCTTTTTTTAGATAAATTGAAAGTAAATAAAAAATAAAATGTGTGTGTGTGTGTGTGTGTGTGTGTGTGTGTGTGTGTGTGTGTGTGTGTGTGTGTGTGTGTCTGTGTGTCTGTGTGTCTGTGTGTCTGTGTGTGTGTGTGTGTGCAAATGGATTTGAAGATGTTTAACATAAACATCTCCATATCACCACATTCCCCTGCTTCTAAAAGCCATGTACAAGTCTAATTAGGCCTAACCCTACGCAGTGTCCTCGATGGACATAATGACTAGGGACAAATAAGGTAATGTCCTTAACATTACAGTCCCAGGAAAAAGTTTGTACACCCTTTGAATTTTCTTACATTTCTGTCAAAATTGGTCATTAAGCATGGTCTGATCTTCCCGGAAATCACAAGAAGGAACAACCAGAGTCTGCTTTAACTAATTCCACACAAACATTTACAAGTTTTCATATTTTCATTGGCTATAAGATGTAAACATTCACAGGACAGCAAGGCATAAGTAAGTACACCCTTGCATTGAATAGGTTTTAACCCTATGTTAGTCGCAATAACCTCAACCAGATGTTTCCTGTAGTTGCAGATCAGATTAACATAACAATCTGGATGTATCTTGACTCCCTCTTCTTTAGAAAATTGCCCTTCTTCAGCAAGGTGTCTGGGATATCTGGAGTGAATGGCTTTCTTGACTTCATGCCATATCATCTCAAATGTTTTTGTCAGAGCTTTGACTGGGCTATTCCAGAATGTGTATTTCATTGTTATGAAGCAATTCAAAAGTCAATTGCCTCTAAAATATGGGTTGTTGTCCCATTTTAGCACTCATCCTCTTGCGTGCCTCAACTGTGTGACAGACTACCTCACATTTTTTCTGTAAAATATCTCAATAAACTTGAGTTCATTGTTCCACTGATAATAGCAAACTGAAAAGGGCCTGGGGCAGCAAGGTAGCCGCACATAATGATGCTCCCGCCACCATACTCAAAAGTGGAGATGATGTTTTGGTGAAGGTGTGGTTCTCCAGTTCTCCTCCAAACATGATACTATGTGTTCCCCTTAAAAATTCAACTTTGGTTTCAACATTGGTCTACAGAATATTTAGCAGTAATTTTATGAAGCATATAAATGCTTTTTCGCAAACCTCAAAGGTGCAGCAATATTTTTTGGACAGAAACCCCATTCATTTTAGATTGGCAGAATGAACCCAATTTTTAGCTATTCTTGGTTACATCTCCACTTCTGAGTATGGTGGCGGGAGCATCGTTATCGTTATCGCCTTGCTGCCTCAGGCCCTTGAAAGTTTGCTATTATCAGTGGAGCAATGAACTCAAGTGTATTGTGATATTTTACAGAAAAAAACGTGAGGAAGTCTGTCACACAGTTGAAGCACATAAGAGGATGGGTGCTGAAATGTGATAACAACCCATAATTTAGAAGCAAATCGTCATTAGAATGGCTTCATAACAATGAAATACACAATCTGGAATAGTCCAGGCAAAGCCCTGACTAAAAACAATTGAGATTTTATGACATGAAGTCAATAAAGCTATGCACTCCAGACATCCCAGAAACCTTGCTGACGAGAGGCAGTTCTCTAAAGAAGAGGGAGACAAGATACATCCAGATTGTTTTGTTAATCTGATCTGCAACTACAGGACAAGTCTGCTTGAGGATATTGCAACTAACTGAGGGTTAAAACCTATTTAATGCAAGGGTGTACTTACTTATGCCTTGCTCTCCTGTGAATGTTATAGCCTTATGACCAATAAAAATATGATAACATGTAAATGTTTGTGTGGAATTAGTTAAAGCAGACTCTGATTGTTCATTCTTGAGATTTCCGGGAAGATCAGACCATGTTTTATGATCAATTTTGACTGAAATGTTAGAAATTTCAAAGGGTGTACAAACTTTTTCTTGGGACTGTATTTGGTACCATTATTTCCACAAAACCTATTACCGCTGTGTCTTATATCTGTATTGCGCTGTTCCTTTCTGTACTGATTTAATTGGGCTCTTTGATGTAGCTAATTATGCACAGAATGTACAGTACAGTAGCCTATATGGCATTTGCTCCTTCACAACCCATGTCAGAAGTCTTGTTTGGAGCCACACTGAAATATTCTCAGTAATCAGCAGGTACAAGGGCATACATACAGTAGGACTGTCTGTTCATATTCACTATCTTACAAATAGAAACATGGCGAATCTTTTGTTTTTCATTCTGTATGTTTGATTTTTCGTGTGTGTTCATCGGGTTTCATATCCAGCAAAGATAAAATAAGATGGGTGTGAGGGTTGGTAGTAGTGTGATAACTGTACTGTGATTACTGTTCCTCTGCACGGTAACAAGCCAGAGAGAGAGAGGGCCGAGATCGAGGGACTGTGCTGTGGAAACGGCCCTGGTGACACGAGCCTTCATTATTTCTGCTTGACTCTTTGAAGTTGATCCTACTCCAGCGAAAAGCGATGGGCCTGCCATTACTTGGCATAATCTCCTGAGAAGCATTCCTCTTTTTTTGCCATGACGACAGGCAGGGCCAGTGATTAAGAATCACCGGCTCCGTCTAATAAGCAAATGCACTCTTTCTCTCTTTCTCTCTCTCTCTCTCTCTCTCTCTCCAACTCTCTCTCTCCTGCTTGATTCCTCATTCCTAGTCTTGCTTTTCAGCTTCTAGCTTCTCTCTCTCTCTCGCTCTCTCTCTCTCTCTCTCTCGCTCTCTCTCTCTCTCTCTCTCTCTCTCTCACTTTCGGCTCCCCTCTTTCACAGTCTTGCTTTCCCGCTTCAACCTTCTGTCTCTGTCTCAGTCTCTGTTTCTCTCTCTCTCTCTCTCTCTCTCTCTGTTTCTCTCTCCCCCTTTCTCCCATGTGCTGTGTGGGTAATAAATATTTGGACGCCCCGTTGTGCGCCTGTGTGCGTAGGCTGCTTTCTGCCGCTGCGGCTGCTGCTTTTAATTGGCGAGGCGGAGCCCGGGCGTATTATGAGCCTAATTGCCGTCCTCTCGGGAAACGGGAGCTCCGTGGCGACGGGCACAAAAGGGCCCCACGGAGTCGCGGAGTCGGCACCTCCTCCTCTCGTGCCAATCGACACAGGAGGTCAGAGGTCGTGCGGCCCACTCCTACGGTCCAGGATGTGGATTTAATGTTCTTTTCATTCTTTTTTTCTCGTCTTGAGAAACTGGCAGGCGGCTGAAAGTAAGTAAGTGAGTGTGAGAGAGAGAGAGAGAGAGAGAGAGAGAGAGACAGAGACAGAGAGAGAGAGAGAGAGACAGAGAGACAGAGAGAGACTGAAAGCAAGAAAGTGAAAAATGGTGTAAGAAAGGAGGAGAAAGAAAAGGAAAGAGGAATTGAAAGAGGTGGAAGGTGGAGATGAGGAGGAAAGTAGGAGAGAGAGGGCCGAGGGAGAGAGAGAGAGAGCAAGGAGGGCGGAAGAGAGAGAGAAAGCAAGAGAGAGAGAGGTTGGAAGCAGTCTGTTAATGCCACACGCCTACACCAGTCAATCTGCAAGGCCGGCGGCCGTGTTGAGCGAGCAGGTTTCTCTTGGATAGCTAATGATCTCTGTGCAGTGCAGGCTTCCCAGCACGTCTCTACAGTGGAGGAAAAACACTGACCAGGGATTGCACAGTGAGTGGGTAGAGAGTTGCCTGATTATCATCGACTTTCAAATCTTGTACCGAGATGTTGGTCTGACCAAGAAGATAACGAATAACGTTTCCCAATCTGACTGATTTAACCACCTCCCTCAGTTTGCTACTGGTCGAGACCAGAAAAGGCTGTGCCGAAGTTTAAACCAAACCTTTTCTTAAAGTCCCAATAGAATGTCTCTGCTTAAACCATGTCAATGCCTTGAACACGTCTCTACCCAGGGCCATTGGGGAAAGTTGATTGCTTCCCAACAAATTGGGTAGAGTTCCTGATTTCTCCTTAACTCAGAAACGATATTTGTATTGCTCCTGGCCTGACTAGAAGCAACGCCGAGGTGTTGCGTCACTAGAAGCGTGTAGCCTGGCTATAACATGCAAGAAGTGTAGCATTGATGTGTATTGTAGTGTAGTCTGTGTGTGTGTGTTTTTGCATGTGCACGTGTGCCTGTGCGTGTGCGTGAGACGGACAGAGAGAGGCAGGCATGCAGGCAGACAGTGAACAAGAGGCAAGCACAGCTGAGGGAAGACAGAGAGAGAGGGAGAGAGAGAGAGGGTGGGGGGAACTACAATGAGAACGAGTCAGGCAGGAGAGAGAGAGTCAGTCAAAGAGAGAGAGAGAGAGAAGAGGGGTACAGATAGAGAGGTCAAACAAATCATTCAAACCTGTCAATGAACTGACCCTCTCCACTCTCTCTCTCTCACTCCGTTTCTATATCCCCCCTTCCCTCTCTCCATCTGTTAGAGACAGAGAGAGCTGGGCAGTGATTGGTGACTGCAATACCTTGGAAATGCCCAGTCATCTTTCATCATTTCAGCAGAAATCGGCCTGTTTTCTGTTGTGTTGCATTGCGTTGTGTTGTGTTGTGGTGGCTGTTTTAGCGGCGAAAATAAACTCATCCAAAAGCACATCAGATGAAGCGAAGGGAGGCAAACATGTGTCCCGGCTTGAAGACAGACTTATAGAAGGACAAATAGATTGTGACCGTCATATTTCTCTTTTATGTGATGCATGAGTTATCATGCCGTGTGTTGGATGGTCAATAAACAACAACAGATCAGATATCTCTTTCACTTCCCATCTCGATCTAACAGTCAGTCTTACTATTCACGTTCTGTTCATGAATTGATGTTTCGGGAGTTAGTATCGCATTGGCTGCTAACAGTGTCTGCCCCCCACAAGTAGTCTCTCTCATGTTCTCTCACCCCACCCGCTCTCTCTCTTTCACACACACACACACACACACACACACACACACGCATGCACGCACGCACACACACACACACACACACACACACACACACACACACACACACACACACACACACAC
>NC_085865.1:26813959-26831459 GCF_034702125.1 Engraulis encrasicolus | reverse complement strand
TTCCTTGAAATGTGCGCTAAGGAACAAATAGGAGGAACTGCAAAAAATAAATCGGAAGGGGAATCTTCCTCTTCAAAACGTGTCCCAAGGCACGTATCGGCGGGACTGCAAATATGTAATGGAAGAATTGTTCGTTCAAAGAATCAGTGGGCACTGCTAGAAATCGTGTGCCTTGTGCCTTGTGTAGACAAACAACATTTTATTAGTTATTAATAGCCTTCCAAGGTGCCCCACACAGTGTCAGGCCTTAGAATTGTCAAGAGGTATAAGGTAGTAGAAAGAAATTCATGATTTAGTACACGAGCCTACATAACATTACATACAGTAGCTGGTAGACCAGTAATTCCACTATACCCAATCAGAACCAGACAAGTGTTTGTTTTTTACTTTACTTTTCTTTCTACTTTTACTTCTAATGCCTAATACACGTCTGGAATCGCCAAAAGTCCCCCACCCATGCAAACGGCGCCCCTGAATGAGACCAGGCTGAACAACAGAGGTGTGAAGGTGAGAGGCGGTAAAGGAGATTAGGATCAAGACAACCTTATATCAAGCCTGGATCTGTGGATCTGTGCTATGTGAGAAACCAGTGGACGTGTGGACCACTGATTGTAGCAAAACTTCACTGCATAATAAGCATTATGTATAGTGTGTCCTTGGAGCAAGTTGTGTAGGCCTACTAGAGTTCTGAAGTCTATAAACAAACCAATAAATAAATTAAAATAAAAATCTACACACACAGATGATCAGATAAACTTGAAGAACTAAGAATTACATCTTGTGGTTTTTAATTAAAATAAGTGAAAATTATATTGAACTGATTCAAGCCAGTTTTTTTCTCTGCAATAATACATCTAGTAGCGCTTTAAAGCTATTGCTTTCATTATTAAGTCTCCCAAACACTCCGGCTCCCTTTCTTATGGTTGAAAATGCCTTCCCCACTGGAACCACCCCTCGCCAGGGGTTCCCATTCAATCTTCTGACAGCTTCCCCATTTAATGTACCAGGAAATTATTTGGGAATCGATATCAAATGTTTAGCCAACCGCATCCCGGGGTGGCCGTAGCTAACACTCTGCCCACCACAGCCTGTAATTGGATGATTTTTTTTTTTCACCACCACCACCACCCTCATTTTTTTTCGTCTTTCTTTCTTTTTTTTTGTTTCCTAGTGCCAGCCATCACGGGGGAAACGGAATGAAATTACATTATCACATCATTGCAGCTGATGCACCCACTTTGCAAACGCGCCTTTTTTGTTTTTGCCTGGGAATGAGGCTGCCCAGCAGTACACGGTAGGGGGAATTCATTAACATTGCATTAGTGTCCGATCTGTTGACGTTCCTCGCCGCATTTGCGCGCGGGTGAGCCTGGCGGGTGGCGGGCAGGAATGCACTCCCCACACACGCGACACGCACACACACGCACACACTCACACTCATAGTCTCCACACACTTGCACACTTGCACACAGTCACACCGCCGCTCCCCCCCCCACCCTCTGCTGTCGCTATCCAAGTGACCCTCTCAGCAGTGCACTGCATAGATGAGTAAATCTGGAACATTTCTAAGTCCTGCCCACATATACAGACAGACACGGGCATAAACACGTACACACACAGGCCCACACACATACAGGCCCACACACACAGCACAGACACATAGGTAAATAGCCTCTCAGAGTTATATTACACATATAGGTCCATATATCTACACATATATATGGAGATAAATTGTATGACATACTGCAATTACTATGAGCAGACCCACTTCAGTTCATTACACATAGGAATACCACACCGACAATTTGTCTACCTGTCTGTCTGCCCTTCTCCCAGTGTGTGTATGTGGTCTCTCTGCGTGTATTGAAAGAGAGATACATGGACACACATGGACACACACACACACACACACACACACACACACACACACACACACACACACACACACACACACACACACACACACACACACACACACACACACACACACACACACACACACACACACACACACACACACACACCAATGCAGGCAGACACGGGTGCACACCACGTCACACATGCACATACACAGGCCACATACAAAGAGGGAATTTGAATTCCAATCAAGACTGTGACACATCAAACAAAGGAGACAGTCAGCCGTTAAGAATCAGTCCTCCCGGCAGCCAGAGGCACGCTGTGACACGGAAGAGGCTAATCCCGTGATGGAGCGTACGGTGCGTGGCCATGGCTACGGTGTGCTGTGCTATCGAGACGGGCTGCTTCATTGACATGAGCTACAGCAATAGGCTAGGAGGGAGCTCGTGTTGCCACCTGTCCCGGTTTTACCCTATTGTCTGAGTTTTTCATGGTTTTGTCCGGGGAAAATAGACACTGAATGAATGAAGGAGGAAATTGCTTGCAAATATAAGGTTTGATTGGGTTCAAAATGTTCAACTTTAATAAATAAATAAATATACATACCATATATTTCTTTGGGCTTTTTTTGCCTTTATTTGTGACATAGTGGAGCAGAGACAGGAAAAGAGTGGGGAGAGAGAGATGGATCGGCAAATGATCCTAACCATAATTGAACCCAGGTTGCCGGCGTAGTAACCCAGTGCCCTACCGTTAGGCCACAGCAGGGCAATGTTCAACATTTTTTGTCAGAAACAGATGGCAACCCTAGATGGGACTGTATGCGGCCATGGCTATGGTATTCTTCCATCGAGATGGGCTGCTTCCTCGAAATAAACTAGCCTAGCAATAGCAGCCAGGCCGCACCTTCAGTGTTGCTTCTAGTCAGGCAAGGAGCAATACAAATATCATTTTGGAGCTCTGGAAAACCCCACTTTGTCAGCAAACAAACAACCAGTAGCAAACCAAGGGAGGCGGGTCAACCATGCCTTGTGGGAAATGCTAATTGTTATGCTCTTGGGTCAGACCAAGTCTCGAAGAGAGTTGAAAGTCGATGATAATCAGGCTATAACAATAGGCTGTTACTGTAGCATAGCCCAAACCCAAACCTTAACCCTACAGGTGTTACTTACTGTAGTGCATTTGTAATGGCTTGGTAGTGCAGCTCGACAGGTTCTGTAGCTCAAATCGACATGACAACACCAATAGCAGTGTGCCACAAGGTGCCAAAGACCACCTGCCTAACGACACGCTCCCTACAGTACAAAAAGTCTCTGTGAGCACCACACACATTCCAGTCTCTAATATTGACACAAAGGAAAGCATGCAAATCACATAGCGCCACACGCCAAATGTCAGCTATTTGATTCAGAGGGAAATGGGAAAGAAAGGCAAGGAAAACAAAACGCATGCTTGTATGCGGATGAACTGCACACACAGGCACAGGCACACACATATACACACATACACATACACATACGGACGCACGCATGAGCACACACACACACACACACACACACACACACACACACAGGCACGCACGCACGCACACACACACACACACACACACACACACACACACACACACACACACAGGCACGCACGCACGCACACACACACACACACACACACACACACACACGTACAGGGGAAACTTGGCCTCCATCCAAGGGCTGTCACTACAATCAAATCTCCCCCGGCCCACACTGCAAAATTACTCTCTGAATTTTTACAACACATTGTCTATAAAGAGGTGTTGTAGGGGGAGGAGGAGGAGGAGAAAGAGGGGGAGGAGGAGGAGGAGGAAGAGGAGCAAGCCCAATAGACAGGGAGGATAAATGGCTCAGTCGTCCCTGTGCGAAGGGAGAGGGCCCAGAATTGGGACCCTGTTACATTGTACATATTGAAAGGAGGGCCATTTCAGATTATTTTGCCCAGGGCCCGGCATAAGCTGCAAGGTGGCCCTGAGGAGGAGGAGGAATAGGAGGAGGAGGAGGAGGAGGAGGAGGCAAAAGGAGAGGAGGAGGGGAAACGGGAGCAAACCTGTTTGGGGTGTTAATGGCTTCAGCAGAAAAAAAAGGGGGGAACATCGGTCAGGCTCTCCCGCTAGGTCAGATCGCCTCTGTCACAGCTCCTATCAGCTGAGGGGATCATTGTTTTCGCCCCGGAAAAAGCCAGTCAGTGTCATTTATCTGATCGCGCTAACAAAGACTGATCATCCTCTTGCCCCTGGTGTTCAGTGTAAAGTGCAAGGTATTGGCACTGGATTTAGGGGTGAGCAATGGGTTGCTGTTGGGGTTCTTGTTGTTTTTTGTTGTTGTTGTGTTTTGTGTTTTTCTCCCTCCTCTCCATCCTTTACCCAGGCATCCATAAGGCCTTTATTCAGGACTTTATGAAACTACTACTGTATCTTGCAAAATCGGCAAAAGTATTCAAACAGCAGGGGGAAAAAACCTACAGTAGCATAGATGTGCTTTGACCATGACCTTTCTGTTCCCTTTTTTTCCCTTTTTTATTTACCTTGTAATGTTGTAAACAAGCATTGTTAGTTCTGCGCGGGCCCTAGCTAGGGCACACAAAGACACACACACACACACACACACACACACACACACACACACACACACACACACACACACACACACACACACACACACACACACACACACTCACACACACGCACACGCACACGCACACACACACACACACAAGTATACACCATCTAGCCTTCCTCATTGTAATCTTGCAACGGTGTGAGTGCAAAACAGGATTGAGTCGAAGCCTTTTGTTGACACACTGCTGCTCGCACGTGTAAAGCCTGCAGTTCACATTGTGTACACGGCAGCATCCCTCTGCAAGCAAGTTCGGTGGTGGTGTGTGCAAGGACAGCCATGCGGAGGCTGAGGGGCCATCTCAGTTTGTATACCACAGTACTGTGTTTGGTAGCGCTTTAGAACAAGGTTCTTCTAATAAGCGTTTCTTAGTCACTAGTAAGCAGCTAGTATACCCTTACAAGTGCCCAATAACATGCTTATTAACTTTGTTAACAGGCTTATTAACATTGTTAACATCTAATGAGTAACTTTATTTGAGTAAAAGCATGAAAATCAGTACACATGGCAGCCATCTTGAAAATGTTTTTTTTTTTTCGCAGCGCCTCCATATCTAGTATTAGTCAGCATACCAAGATGGATATGTGTACCGATAAGACTAAAAAAATAAACCACTATAAACACATAATAAGAAGCTTACAAGATGTTAACAAAGTTAATAAGCATGTCATTGGGCACTTGTAAGGGTATTACTACCTGCTTACTAGTGACCATATACGCTTATCAGAAGAACCTTATTCTAAAGCATTACCCTGTGTTGGTAGCGCTTTATAATATAGCCTACTGTATACAGTATACTGTATATTTCTAGCCACCAGATTCATATTTGTGCGCCACTGCGCCACTCTTCTATGTTTTTTTTTTTATATACTGTATATTCATAGTCACCACATTCATATATGTCTGCCACAGTGCTGTCTTTTTATTCCTATGCAGAGCATTCATATTTTACCGACACAAAGCACACAACATCACATGCATTTTGCACTTGACAGGGGGCCGGTTTGCTATCTTTGACTGCTCCTCTTGTCCCTTGCATTTTACTGTGGTAATTTTACTGATGCAAACCTTGAGTTTGCAAAAAAAAAATATGACAAAGAAGCGATGTATGTCATGCACTGACTATTAAAAAACACGGAGGGAAAACGGCCACATAGCAACAACAAAGAGGCCTAAATTGCAATGCATGTGATGTGAAGATGCAATGACGTGACTTTATGAAAGGCCCAATGCACCTCGATTCTCTCCCTACAATACAATGTATTTTCCATATTTTCACTCAGATTTATGCCCAGGCTTGTTATGCTTTTCTCATTCCATTTCCATTTATTTGCCTCTCTTTCTCTCTTTCTCTCTTTCTCTCTCTCTCTCTCTTTCTCTCTCTCTCTCTCTACATATCTCTCTCTCTCTCTTTCCTTCTTTCTCCCACTCTGTCCCTCTCTCTCTCTCTCTCTCTCTCTGCTCCCTCTCTCTCTTGCTCCTTCTGCCGGTTTCATATATGTTTGTTTTCGTCTCTTCTTGCCCTCTCTTTTCCACATCCTCCCTCGTTTTTAACCCTCGTTTTTTTATCCCCACTCCGTCTCTGACCTTCTAAATCCATGCTGGAGGCGAGCGAGGGAGCGAGCGCGAGCCCATCATCCTTGGGGAGCAGGGCAGCTAAGAGAGGCTGAATTCTCGCCATATGAAGTGTAATCGCTCCCTGAATGCCATCATATTTATATGTTTGAGTCAGCCTCCCAAGCAATTACTGCAAGCCCGTATCTCTCTCTCTCTCTCTCTCTCTCTCTCTCTCTCTCTCTCTCTCTCTCTCTCTCTCTCTCTCTCTCTCTCTCTCTGCATTGCCTTGCATTTTGTTTATGTATGTAGACAGTCATGCACGCACACGCGCACACACACTGATATATGAACACACAGGCTGCAAACAGACATACTGTAGACTGCACCTACACACCCACACCCACACGCATGCACGCACTCACGCACGCACACGCACACAAGCACACGCACACGCACACGAACACACACACACACACACACACACACACACACACACACACACACACACACACACACACACACACACACACACACACACACACACACACACACACACACACACACACACACACACACACACACACATAATGTATCTCTCTCTCTTACCCTCTTCCACCTCCATTCCTCTCTCTCTCTCTCTCTCTCTCTCTCTCTCTCTCTCTCTCTCTCTCTCTCTCTCTCTCTCTCTCTCTCTCTCTCTCTCTCTCTCTCTCTCTCTCTCTTTTTTTTTTCCATCCCTATCACAGCATTGACACTGACTGCCTGTATACACCCACTCTACTACTCCAGCTTAGATGTTCGTTTTAATCAGAGGCCTCAGTGAGGGAATTACATATTAATTAGAAAATTAATTAACGGGGAAAAGGCACTTGGCACATGTCCATGTCAGAGTCAATGTCCTTTTTTTTCTTATTTTCCTCCAAAGGACGCCTTAAACACAGGTAGGCAGAACCAAAATCCCAATTACAAACACTCAACGTCAGTGCAGTGTATGCACACACACACAAAACTTAAGTAGATCCAGGGTTTTGTTGTTTTTGTTTGCAGGGTTGCCAAGTTTTACGCTCGGCTTTGTATGAGACACAAGGGAAGGTGCATTAGTTTGTGTTTTTTTTTTTTTACTGGTTTCTTGTTTCTTTTGCAGTGGGGTGTGGACAGGGGGAGTGTGGGGGGCAGAATTTTGACAAGATGAGGTATTGAAAAATTCAACTGCATGTATGATATTCTGAATTACCAGCTCGGAATGATGACGCTGTCTGATTTTGCCTCAAAATTTGCCTGCCGGGGGGGCCTCCATCAACTTGTAGCCTAGGGAACCCAACCCATCTTAATTCGGCCATGGGACTGGAGTATAGTCTAATGGACCTCTTTACTTTGTATGAGTATACAGTAACTATATATATAGTCAAAGCCATGTACAGAATAGACCAAAATGTGTTTTAAAGTTTTGGTTAATATGTGTAGACAACTTTGGCTTTAGTCATAGCCAGTTGTTGTTCTACACTGATTTACTCCCTGGGCGATATTGCTGCCCACAACCCAAACAAGCAGAGGCCTTAGCAGTTTTCTGATGGAATGCTGAAGTAGAATACAGCACAACATTCATACTGCATCGCTAGCTTGGCTAGAGGGAGTGGGTAGGTGCATGTGGTCGAGTAGCATAGCATCTATTGCGTGACAATGGCACGATGAATGCATTCCCTAGAGGCGATGCACAGGTGCTTACTGATGTGGTTTTTATTCCGGAGGGGATTTGTATGCGTGTGTGTGGGAGGGGTGTGAGGGGGGGGGGTATATGGGGGCTTGCTGGGTAGCTTTAGAGGACATCTGTAAATGGAGGCTGAGCATGGATCAGTGGAAGTAGGGACTGGAGTCTGAAGCCTTTACAGTAGCAGAAGCAGTTGCGTCTTAATATTTCCTATTGCGCATTGAACACAAACAAAACAAAAAAAATCATAGCCATGGCAACGCCGGATAATGGCACACCACTGCCGCAACAGCAGGAACGCTTTTTTTATTTTTTATTTCATTTTCTTTTTTATTTTCCGTTTTTTTGTTTTGGTCCTCTCCTCTTCCCACACACGAGGCCTTTGCTACAGGACCCCCTACCTCCAGACGGAATCGTCTTCTTCCTGTCTTTGATCCGTTGGGGGAACAACACATCAAAGACTGCCTCAGCCTTCCTTTGCCTCTCCCTTCGCCTTCTCTGTTGGAGAATGAAAGAAAGAGAGAAAGAAAGAAAGAAAGAAAGAAAGACAGAAAAAAAGAAAGAAAGAAAGAAGCACACGCCACCCGCCACCCGCAGAATGCTACTGTGTGCAGGCCCGCTGACAGCTTTGGCTGGGCCCGGGACAAAGACATCTGAAAGGACCCCAAACCTAATACATACAATGTAACAAGGATCCAATTCAGGGCCCCCTCTCTCCCAAGGCCCGGGACAAGTGACCCCTTTGTCCCCCGTCTGCTTCCCTGACTGTGTGCTTCCCCAGCCAGCCCTATCTGCATGCTGCCACAGCAGCGGCACAATGGGGAGAGGCTCTAAATTACTCCTGCATTTACATTACCCCGACTGATAGCTCACCTGGAGGGGAAGAGGGAGGTGGGCTGGCTTGAAGCCGCCGTCAGCTGAGCCACAATAGGCTCTACTTAAAGCGCTGACGAGGAGAAGGAGGAGGAGGAGGAGGAGGAGGAGGGGTGAGGGGAGATTTTTGGGTAAGGGGGTTGCGGAGATGGAAGAAGAAGAAGGAACGAGGATGAGGTGAGAAAGGAGGAGGAGGAGGAGGAGAAGAAGGAGGAAGAGGATGAGGAGGAGGAGGAGAAGAAGGAGGAAGAGGATGAGGAGGAGGAGGAACGGGTGAGGGGAGATATTTGAGTGAGGGGGTTGCGGAGATGGAAGAAGAAGAAGGAGGCGGAGGAGGAGGTGGAGAAGGAGGAAAAGGAGGAAGAGGATGAGGAGGAGGAGGAACGGGTGAGGGGAGATATTGGAGTGAGGGGGTTGTGGAGATGGAGGAAGAAGAGGAGGAGGAGGAGGAGAAGAAGGAGGAGGAGGAGGAGAAGGAGGAGGAGAAGGAGGAGGAACGGGTGAGGGGAGATTTTTGGGTAAGGGGGTTGCGGAGATGGAAGAAGAAGGAGGCTGAGGAGGAGGAGGAGGAGGAGGAGGAGGAGGAACGGGTGAGGGGAGATTTTTGGGTCAGGGGATTGTGGAGATGGAAGAAGAAGAAGAAGAAGAAGAAGAAGAAGAAGAAGAAGAAGAAGAAGAAGAAGAAGAAGAAGAAGAAGAAGAAGAAGAAGAAGAATGAGAAGAACCAGACGAAGAAATGGAGCGCAGGCTTATTGTGCAGCCGTCTCTCGTCTCGGCTCGGCTCAGCGCGGTCCCCCCTTGGGAACATTTGTCGCCCACCGAAACCGTCATCAGGAAACACAGAGCCAAAGCAAACAGGAATTACTGTACATCTGAGCATCGGGAGAACTGGGTCAGGAAAGTATACCCAAGAGTAAACACTGCAGAGCAGGGGGAGTGGTGAGGGTGGGGAGGTGGGGGGGTATGCAGCAGACACACACACACAGGCAGACACACACACAAACACGCAGACATTCACACACACACACACACACACACACACACACACACACACACACACACACACACACACACACACACACACACACACACACACACACACACACACACACACACACACACACACACAACACACACACACACACACACACACACACACAGATGTACACACAGGCCCACACACACAGACACAGACACACAGACACAGACACAGACAGTCACACACACACACACACACACACACACACACACACACACACACACACACACACACACACACACACACACACACACACACACACGCACACGCACACACACACACACTGTTATGCTAGACAACACACATACACATTCCCCCCACACACACAAACAAGCAAAGCGCCCACTTTCTTGTGGAAAAGTGGGTTGCTGAACCCTAAATGCATCCAATTTCTCTTCCGTCTCCTCCATCTTAACCTGCGTGTCAAACCTTAAGCATCCTGAATCTCTGACTTCGCTGGGGATGGCTGCATCCATGTTCCTCTGCTGCCTAGCCATGCACAACACAAATACTGTACACATTGACATACTTACTATGGGATTTGCATTCGGAAAAGACAAAGGATCCAGTTACCCTTTATTGTAGTAGTAGTAGTAGTATTATAAGATACGATGTGATATGATACTTTATGATACAATATGATAGGCCTATCATACGATACGATATGATAAGGTACGATACGATATGGTAACTTTATTGTCAGTTTTCACTGAAATTAATTTTGCATCCCCTGAACAAGACTCGTTTAAGTTAGGACAACACATACAGTACATGTAACATCTCAGGAAAAGTGAACATTAAAGTGCCATGCATGTGGAGCATAGAGCACCATCAGACAAGCAAAACATGGAGCCTGACTCCACAGTAACCCACACCCACAGTAACAGATACAGGTAGATTGTCCTGGGGCCTGGGAGAGAGGGGGCCCAGAATTGGATCCTTATTACATTGTATTGATTGGGTTTGGGGCCCTTTCAGATGTCTCTGTCCCGGGCCCAGCCAAAGCTGTCAACAGCCCTGACAGACATATGGTACATTAATCCTTTCTTTCCTTTTCTTTTCTTTTCTTTTCTTTTCTTTTCTTTTCTTTTCTTTTCTTTTCTTTTCTTTTCTTTTCTTTTCTTTTCATTCTCCTCTTCCCATTTTCATTTTATTTCTCTCTTCCTTCCCTCCACCCATCTGTCCATTTCACCTCTCCTTTCCTTTGAGTGCAGGAGCATATATACAGACATAATATACAGTAGTCTGACATGTTTCTACATTTAGATACACTGCAAAAAAGAAACCATAGAATGAAGTATCCGGTGTAAAACTGGAGCTGTGAGATATAATGCAGTGTACGGTAGACCAGTAGGTACAGAATAATGGCACGTGACGCATGTACACACAGTGGACTAATGTGCTGCCACTTAAGCGCTGAGCAGACATGGTTATAAAAGATGGGGAAAGAATGGAAATGATGAATTTAAATTATACCCTTTCTGTGTCCAGTGTGTCCGTGTAAGAGCATGTATTTTACTGTGTGATGTGCATGCACACGTGCGTGCGTGTGTGTGTGTGTGTGTGTGTGTGTATGTGAACCACATGTGTATAGGAGTGTGTATGCATAGCACGTCGTATGAGAGAGCATCTTGGAAATTGCATTTCCTTCGCTCCATCTTGCTCATCAAGCGTGTTCAGAGTGACGGACTCGAAAAGGACAGAAATGATAATGCACAAATTTATTTGAAGGCGTAAACAACATAGTCCCAGTATGCACCACGTTAGCAGACAAAATGCAGATGATGAAGAAAATAAATAATCAAAACAAAATAATCACTCGAAATGAAAAAAAAGAAAAACGTATACTTTCTTTGTACCGTAATGATTTCTTTGATTTCGTATGATTTCTTTGTACCGTAAGTTTTTCTACAAAGAATCTTTTTCCTTCAAGTCATGTTATCCAAAGACATTTGATGAAGTTCTTTGGATGACTAACGAAATGTCTATGTCCCTTTGATCCTTGGATCACTGCTAGTACATTCATAAGACCATGTATTTATGACATTAACCTATCGGCCTTATTATCCGTATAGTTACAAGGCCGGTACCATTAGATTTTGGGTAGCAGTTAAGCAGTACTCAATCATTCAGAAGGGTAATGGCCATTGGGCAGGCTAACAGGAACACCTGTGGTAGCACAAATTGACGAAGACCTTGCAGGTGAAATATTGTGCCTATTCACAGCAGGGGAGCGTCTGCACTGTGCGCATATTTATTTTTTTCTTCATTTCATGCGTTAATTTATGTCCTGCTCCCGCAACAATTGATTTAGGGATGTGTACGCACCTACAGTAACCCGGTTTAGCATGACAAATGTTTAAATGGGCGGAGTTATTATGGGCAAAGTAATAAGGTGAATGGTACCAAATGGTACCACAGTCCAATATGCTATTATTATGTCTAACTATTTTTCTATAACATCACCCACTCATACTGTAATAGTTCTTCAGAATTATTCCCACTCACAAAAGGGTCTTACATATGTTAAAATGGTTGGTAGAATTTGTGCATAATTGTCATAGTGAATGACTGAGGTTGTAATATTTTCAGTGTGACCTAGTATTATTTTTCTCTCGTGGAGCCTCACACACACACACACACACATATACACACACACACACACACACACACACACATACACACACACACACACACACACACACACACACACACACACACACACACACACACACACACACACACACACACACACACACACACACACACACACACACAGACACACACACACACACACACACACAGAGCAGAGCACACACACACAGCACACAGCACAGAACTTCCCTCACGACTGCATGCACATACACACACACACACTCGCGCACACACACACACACACACACACACACACACACACACACACACACACACACACACACACACACACACACACACAAACACTTCACACACAGCACACACACACAGTCAGCACACACAGCAGAAACACAGTCGGCCAGCCATCCGGTCGCTTTAGGGGACCTGCGAGGCATCTGCGGGGAAAGTGTTAGGCCTCCCAAGTGGAAGATCACGGCGACATCTCCCCAAATTAGCCTGACAGACGAGAAAGAGGCTCACCTCGGGAAGTCGGTCTCGAGACACACACACACACACACACACACACACACACACACACACACACACACACACACACACACACACACACACACACACACACACACACACACACACACACACACACACTCTCTCTCTCTCTCTCTCTCCTTCTCTCTCTCTCGCTCTCTCTCTCACACACACACACACCACACACACACACACACACACACACACACACACACACACACACACACACACACACACACACACACACACACACACACACACACACACACACACACATATACACACACACACTGACAGACAAGAAACTGGCTCACCTCAGGAAGCTGGTCTCAGGACAGCGACTGCCATTTCCGTCTTCTTGCTCCTTGCGGGGGCCGCCCCAGGGGGGTCACTGCCACCCGTCTGGGAGAAAGAGCTCTGCCCACACCCCACACCGGCCTGCCACTGCACATCCTGCAATACCCCCCTGTGGGCAAAATGAGGCCATCAGCCCAGCCCAGCCCAGCCCAGCCCAACCATGCACAGACTCCGCCAGCCAGAGCCACTGTGAACAAAATGTAACACTCAGCAGAGAGAGCTGCTCTCTTCAGATTTAGTGTAGCAATTAGATGTCGATTTATTTGAGCATGAGATATTGATTTGAGTGTTGTAAGAGGGACAAAGATGAGTGTGATTCACAGAGGCCTTAACAGGGGCCTGTGAGAGGGTAGAGGTTGGACGGGGGCAAAGGATTTAGCTGTGTCGGGTGCAGGGGCTGAGGGTGTGGGGGAAGGCCTGTCGACAGGGGGGGGCAAAGGGGTATGTTGTCCCGGGCCCAGAGAGAGAGGGGGGCCAGAATTGTGTTCCCATTACATTGTATGTATTGGGTAGGGGGCCCTTTCAGATTACTTTTTCCTGGGCCCAGCCAAAGCTGTCAGCGGCCCTGGGTGGGGGTAACGGCTTTCAGATGCCTTTGTTCCGATGTGCCCGGGTCAAACCTGTCAGAGCTCATTATTTCCTTTTAGGGGGCTCCCCCTTTTCAAGGGGCACCCCGTAAAGGAGGTAAGAAGGAGGTTGACCGAGTACACAGCTTGGTGGAATGTAATCCTGGCAGTAGCCTGACCCGTACACTTGACTCTCTCCAGCATCCCTTCAGAGAAGTTAACAGCAGCTAATAAGTCAGCGTACATAAAGAGCATAACTCAACACACACACACACACACACACACACACACACACACACACACACACACACACACACACACACACACACACACACACACACACACACACACACACACACACACACACACACACACACACACACACACGGCACATACACACATGCACACGCTCACGCAAGAGCACAAACACACACACACAGACACACACACATGCACAAGCCCATGAACACCGGTATCCAAGTCTCTCACACGTGGAACTTCCAGCATCCCAGCCCAGCCTGTGCTCACTGCTGTTTCGTTTTAATTAGATTCTAACCAGGGAGAGACAGTGTGCTGGTTCAATCACGCTTTTTAATTTGGAGGTGCATGTTTTTGTGCTGAGGTGTTGTCAGAGGCAGTGGAGCAACAGCTGTTCAAGCAAGTGATGTTATTGTCAGGGAGAGAGGGAGAGAGAGAGAGATAGAGAGGAAAATACTGTTGTCACATGTCACAATGTCACATTGAAGTATACGCACACACATGCAAACACACGCACGCACGCACACACACACACACAAATCCATACACAGAGGGATGCACATACACACCCACAGGCTTACAAATAGATACATGCACATCCACCCTCCCACCCACACTCATCCAACCACCCCCCCCCACACGCACACACACACACACACACACACACGCACACACGCACACACGCACACACGCACACACGCACACACGTACACACACAACCTCTTTCCTCACATGGATCCAGATGAAGCGAGATGTCATTGTCCTATTGAATTTATTGTGGGTGGGCTTCAAACAGCAGTGCGGTTGTTATGGCAGATGCTTCAAGGCGTGTTTTTCTTTCACACAGGTAACCATGCACATGGTCTTTCTCCTCCTCGGGCTATCAGCTCCTATGAACGCAATTTTGTGAGTTCCTTCTAACACTTAAAAGGTAAAACAGACACGAAAATGATTATATTGATCATATTATAGCCTACATGTATATATATTATTATATATATATATATATATATATATATTATATATATATATATATATATTTAAGTGTTAACTTACATAACACTGCACCATTCCCTGTGCAACATGTAAATCAAGATATTACAGTTTTTCTTGATCGCTTTAACACAATTTTTTAAACTGACTCACACAAAGTCGTCATGATCACTATTTCAACAAAGCAAAAGACACGTTGTGCATATGTGTTAACACATTCTTGTTGACTTGACATATTTCCCATTCATATAACACAGTTTTTGCTAAACAGTTAACGCATGTGCCATTTAAGTAGTGCACACTTCATTGTTTAAGCTCTGATAACCATACAGAAAAATCTACTCCTGACTTTTAGAAATTACCATCAGTTGTGTGAACACAACAGAGCACCTATTTGACACTCCTTCTCAAAAATCTTAATTTAGCAATCAGTCTTCATACACAGAGTCTTCTTGTTTGTTCTTGGCATGGAGTTCTTTTGCAAATTTACTGTTAGTGCATTCTCGTACTGCAACATCATATTTTACTTTACACATATTTTCTGTAATACCGTTATCAGCCATTAGAACATTTTTGATTACAGTAAAAAAAATAAAAAAAAGGAAAACAAACAAACAAAAACTACATCAAAGCATTCTGATTCTCAATCCAGTTTTTTGCAATAAGACATTATTGTTACACGGACCCACTACCTAGCCTACTGACAATTTTACATATGAAAAGACACACAACTCAAATCTTTATGCAAAGCATTTACTGGGCATGCTATCTCTCAGTCAGTAGATCCTGATCAAGTAGAGTCAGTGGCTAAGTAAAAGAAACAACAATGGAACTGGCTTGAATGTTATGTAATTGACAACAGTGTTAAATAACGGCAAATTGTGTCAACATGATAGCCGTGTTTTGGATTTTTACGACCATTGTGTAATGACTGACTGGGAGTGTTCATACACTGCTATGCAGTGTGTATTGGACAGAAGACAGAGTTTGCTTTGATTTCATATGTTAAATATTTTGGAAACGTAGTAGCCTTTTGCAAACAAAGATGTTGTGTTTGGAGAATCGGTTTAACTGGTTAGCCCATTGCGTGAACTGGTATGAAAATGTGCTTTTTGGAGTGACAACTGTGTCAAAGCAATCAAGAAAAACTGTAAAAGCAATCAGTCCTACCGTGGTTTAGGCCAATGCGCCGGCGACCCGGGTTCGATTCCGGCCCGGGTCCTTTGTGGACCGTTCCCCGTCTCTCTCTCTCACACTCACATCCTGTACACATCTTCACTCTCCTGCCACACAAATAAAATCAGAGAGCCCCCCAAACGATATTGTAATAAGCAATCAAAAAAATGTAATACTACATTAAAAAAAGAGCAACAAAAAAAATGACACAAACCATTGTACAGAAATGAATCTTATTTCGTGTTCAGCATATGGGCTGCATGGAAGAATTCATCATGTACGTAAGTGCTTGAACACGATCCCACACTGTGCAAGCTTCCATTTGCCACATGGACTAAATGCTACACTCGTGTACCGTGTAGAGGAGAGATTATATGGTGAGAAATTGAAAAGTACATTTTCAAGTGAGCAAAGACAGGTTTATGTTTCTTTGCATTACGTGCGTGTTCGATGAGCTGGATTTTGCCATATGCTTGTTTGCAGCAGCACAGATGTGTGTGTGTGTGTGTGTGTTTGTGTGTGTGTGTGTGTGTGTGTGTGTGTGTGTGTGTGTGTGTGTGTGTGTGTGTGTGTGTGTGTGTGTTGGTGTGTGTGTGTGTGGTGTGTGTGTGTGTGTGTGTGTGTGTGTGTGTGTGTGTGTGTGTGTGTGTGTTGGTGTGTGTGTGTGTGTGTGTGTGTGTGTGTGTGTGTGTGTGTGTGTGTGTGTGTGTGTGTGTGTGTGTGTGTGTGTGTGTGTGTGTGTGTGTGTGTGTGTGTGTGTGTGTGTGTGTGTGTGTGTACGGTAGCATTTCAGTCTACGGTAGGTCTATATTGAAGAGGAGGGGAGGAGAGTGCCACAGGTATCTCCTGCTGCTCTTTGATGTGAATCCCAACAGGTAATATAAAACAAGACCACCACCCCCCAACTCCCTATATAACAGACCGTAGTAAAACATCCATCCGTACAGCCAGCCAGCCAGGCTCAGCCCACCCAATCATCCAAACCCGAAACAGGCACCTGTCTCTGGAGAAGACACTCATCACTGCATGGGCTCTCTCTCTCTCTCTCTCTCTCTCCATGCTCCAAGGCATTTATCTGACTTTTTACGTGCCTTTTATTAGAAGCCTTTTGATTCTCCTGTCGGCTAAGCATCCCACGCATGGCTGCCCCCATGGTGGGCAGGCAGGCAGGCTGGTCGGCCCGCAAAATGGTTCCCTGCACACGACGAGGCCGACAGGAAGGCAGGCAAGCAAGGCAGTCAGCCGCCTAACCATCTTGACCATCATCGTAAGGTCGTAAGAGGTCGTAGGGTCAGCAGCTTGAAATAAATCAAGAGCACTA
>NC_085865.1:26783959-26791459 GCF_034702125.1 Engraulis encrasicolus | reverse complement strand
CGCTCGCTGTCACAGCCGTAGCCGTAGCGTAGCGGGATCCGGGCTTATGGCGAGGCGATAAGGATAGCAGGGGAGGGAGAAAAAAAAACATGTTATCAGCTTAAGGCTTATTGGCACCCTGCAACTTCCCCAATCTCAGCGAGGGGAAAATGCATCTCCTCTCTCCTTCCTATCAGGCCAGGGAAGGAGAAGGGGAAGGGGAAGGGGAATGGAGGATGAGGCGGAGGCAGAGGCCGTTTCCATACCCCAACTACTTATCCTCTAGCCTGCAGCGTGTCCACTCGCACATGTTTTACTCTGTGTGCGTGTGTGTGTGTGTGTGTGTGTGTGTGTGTGTGTGTGTGTGTGTGTGTGTGTGTGTGTGTGTGTGTGCGTGCGAGCGTGCGTGTGTGTGTGTGTTCATGTCTGTGGATTTGTGTCAGTACGTTTGCTTGTTTGTATGCATGCTCGTGTGTGTGTGTGAGTGTGTGTGTGTGTGTGTGTGTGTGTGTGTGTGTGTGTGTGTGTGTGTGTGTGTGTGTGTGTGTGTGTGTGTGTGTGTGTGTGTGTGTTTGTGTGTGTACATGCATGTTCGTCTTGTAACGGAGTTACACATGTGCAGTGCTAACATACGTGTGTGTTGTGGTGTTTGTTGCTGGGAGTATATGAACATCTGTGTTGTATGTTGCACTGCAGGAGCCGGCAATGTGTGTGTACTACGTGTTTGATGTTTGTGCATGTGTGCATGCGTAGCCTACAGCACGTGGGTGGGTGTATTGTGTAGAACTCGGAATGCTCGCAGGCCAGTAGAGTTCCGCAGTGGAGTTCCGCATTCGTTCTTCTTCACATTACGGTAATGATGGCATGGTGTGAAGCGTGTCACTGTGAAACGCGGCCAGAAAACAAGACAACAAAACAAACAAACAGACAAACGCACTCACACTCGCACACAGCACAGTGCCAAGAGTGACAGGGGTGCTGGCAGCTGCTGTGGTGGAGTTGCAGAACATCAGTCGCTGTGGGGGTAGGGATCTGGATGTGGCGCAAGAGAAAAAAGCTCTTTTGATCTGAGTTCAATTACAGTAATAGCACAAAAAAAGAGAAAACAGTGGTGCTTTGAAAAAGAAAATGGCAGCACACGAAAGAAATAACAAGTCAGTCAGTCAGTCAGTCTACTTGATGATCAGGTCCCACTGTCAGGAGATCAGAGTGATGTCGCTGGTGTGTGTGTGTGTGCGTGCTGTGTGTATGTGTGCGTGTGCGTGTGCGTGTGCGTGTGCGTGTGTGTGTGTGTGTGTGTGTGTGTGTGTGTGTGTGTGTGTGTGTGTGTGTGTGTGTGTGTGTGTGTGTGTGTGTGTGTGTGTGTGCGCGTGTCTGCGTGTGCGTGCGTGCGTGCGTCCGTGTGTGCGTGCGCGCGTGTGTGACCTTTGAGATAACTGTTGCTCTGTGGTCAGCCACAACAAGCAGACTCAGGCCAGACAGCCCACCCCACCAAGGTTATGAGTAACAAGCAGAGATCCCATGGGACGGTCACAATGTTTTTTATTTATTATTGTTGCTGTTGTTGGCTTTCACTTTTCATAATCATACAACAACAAGGCGACTCCAATAAAAGATAACCCGCTCCATCCAAGGTCATCTATAACAAGCTGAATCACATAAGGGGACAGTTAGATCGTATGCCCTTCATTTTTTTAAATCGTTTTTCACAATCAAACGACAACCAAAAGAACATTTTGCCAGTTAAAAGACTGAGTGTGACAGAAAAGACACGGGAGAAAAAGAAACGTTTCATGAATCCTGAGTCCACTGCATCCTTTGCCCCTGCCTGATAACCAAAAGAACATTTTGTCAGAAAAAAGATTAAACATAACATAAGAAAAAAGAAACAGGCTCGTTTGTTGAATCTGAGTTTGCTACATCCTGATTCCCCATCTGGGCTACAAGGGCTGTGCTAGGAGGACTAGGAGGTCTTGGAAGGGCTGAGGGAGCAAGCGGTAATGGGATTTCCTATCAAATGACAACCAAAAGAACATTTTGCTCGTTTTAAGATTAACTACAATAGAAAAACAGGGTCTTTTGTTGAATCCCGAGTTCACTGTATTCACAGACCCTGCCTGACAACCCATACGAACATTCTGCCAGTTAAAAGATGAAGCATAATAATAAAAAAAGAAAGGCTCTTTTGTTGAATCCTGAGTCCCCTCACATCCTAAGCCCTTGCCTGGGTTATGTATAAGGGGCTTGCAGGGGCCAAGTGAGCGAGGGAGCGGCAGTGGAAAAGAGACAGACAGACGTGGGCCATTAGTGCTCCTCATTACGATGTACACAACAGACGTCCACAGATGGGCCGGCCTCTGCTGAACAATCCAGCGCAGCCAAGCGGCTGGACGTCCCTCTGAATTTCACGCCACTTAGACGCCCAATGTCTTGTCGGCCATAATTCCTCAGCAGACTTTAAAATGCCATGGTCGTTTTATATACTTGATTGTGGGGGGAAGGAGGGGTTCTTACAGTGGCTCCCTGGGCACTTGGTTACTTGCTTGTGCCTGAAAGATGTTGTGAGGCAAGTAAGTGGGCTGTGGGGGTGGGGGTGCAAAACCATAAGTGTAAAAATGTTTGCTTCTTTTTTCACGGTCCCATGCGTCCCAGATTTTTTTTTTCTGCTGCTTTTGCACGTGCGTTTTTTCCACAAGAGTAGCATTTGCTCTGGAACGCCAGAGTTAAAGCAGGTTTTGTACTTGGCCTTGTGACTCGCCAGCAACTGCCTGAGCCTGCAAATTACACAATGACAAAGTGTTTTGCATGGCACTGCCCTGCATAATCCCTGTGTTTTTCTCTCCCCTCGGCTGTAAAGAACTTACTGCATGTACCGTATAGGATAGTATAGTACACTGGTGGTGGAGAAGACTCTACGCTCCCTTTTATCCAAAGCAATGTATTTCGGTGCAGGGCAATCGGTAACGTTCATTTGTATGCTGCAGTTCATTAGTCCATCAGTGCATATAACCTAATTGCCAGACTTGTGTACTGTATTTCCACACCGGCTACCATAAAGCTACATTTGAGACAGAGAAGCAGTTCAGTATAAACGAATGGATGGACACACACACATTTGGCTGAACAAAAAATATAAAATATAAAATACACAAAGTAACCCCATCACCTGTAACACTGTGGGGTTAGACACTTTCCTCAAGGGAGGAAGGGATGAAGATGCAGGCAGAACACCATCCATATCTATTTTAGGGGTCTGCAGCCCTTCAACCCCAGGCAAAAAGTCCCTGAAAGTAGGCCTATAACTTCAACCATCTAGATAGGTAACTCTTAGGAACATGTTATCAGCTTAAGGCTTATTGGCTAGATAGGTAACTCTTAGGAAGGGACATTAGCACTGGGTCGCCTTCAAATGGTGTGATGCTTATCTCTTTTCAATGGTGCCACCCTGCATAGTGCTTGTGTGTGTGTCTCTTTCCCCTTCCTGTGTACATCTCATTAGCTGAATCATTACATTTGTATTCATTGGATAATGTTCATTTGCATCTGGAGCTGCCGTCTCATCAATGGAACCATAATACTAATTTGCGTAGAGGACAAAAAACACAGAAGCTATCTCGAGTGTCTTTGTTCAGGCAAATACATCAGATGATATTGTACCTCCTCTATTCTTTTATTGTGTTCCTTTTATTTTCCTCCTCCCCCTCATGAGAGGACGCGGGATGAATGTATGTCAAAAGCGGCACCCTGTTTTTTGTTTTCCTTTGTTTTTTTCTGTTTTTTGTTCTTCCATTCTTTTTTCACCCAACCTCCTCTGCACCCTACAGTACGTACAAAAAAAAGAAAACGCACAAAAAAACACACCCTCCCACTCCACTCCACTCTACTCCACTCCACTGTGCCGTGCTCTGCTTGTGTACCGATGACTGGCAACCAAGATTTATTAGGATTAGACTTCCAAAAGCCAATAAATTATGCATGTATCCTCCAAATTACCTATCAGGAGGGGAGCGGTGCTCCTGTAGGAGTGGGCGGCAGGAGGAGGCGGCAGAGGATGGGTGTGTGGGTGTGTGGGTGGTGGCAAAGGCATGGCAGAAACACAGCTTCCCCTCCCCTCCCTCTCTCACTCTGTCTTGTTCATTCTTTCTCTCTTCCTCTCTCTGCCCACCTCTCTTCCTCTCTCTGTCCACCTTTCTTGCTCTGGCTCGTTCTCTCTCTGTCTCTGTCCGACTCTGTCTATCCTCTGTCTCTGTCTATCCTCGCCTCCCTCTACCCCACCACCCCCCCACCTCCAGAATACACACACACACACACACACACACACACACACACACACACACACACACACACACACACACACACACACACACACACACACACACACACACACACACACACACACACACACACACACACACACACACACACACACACACACACACACACTCCCTTGGAATCTTTCCCTACCTTTTCTCTCTCTACCCTTTACTCTTCTCTTTCTTGCTCTCTCTCTCTCTCTCTGGCTGAGGGAGATGGATGCAGCTACTGCTCCTGCTGCTCCTGCTGTTGTTGTTGCTGCTGCCACTGCTGCTGCATTTACTGTGCAGTATACTGTGTGCTGGAGTCAGTAATTAGGGAGCCTATACAGGGTCAGTGGAAGGGTGCAGGGCTGGGTAGGGATGTGTGTGTGTGTGTGTGTGTGTGTGTGTGTGCGTGTGTGCGTGCGTGCGTGCGTGCGTGCTTGCGTGCATGTGTGTGTGTGAGCGCGCCTGTTTGCGCGTGTGCATGCGTGCATATGTGTGTGCATGACCATACATATGCATCGTCAGTTGCATGAGCGCCTGTGTGTTTCTGTCTCGGTGTGTGGGTTGATGCTACTTAGATCAGGGCAGGAGGGCAGCTGAGTTTGTCCATATATAGGCCTTTATTCAAAGCACAAACTGTCTTGGCCACAGATACACAACTTTCTGATGTGGACAGTGGTGGGCTGTAGAATGTATGCTGTAATAGGATGACTTTTTCTTTATTACTTGGTGGACGGAAAAATAAGTTGTTGTGTGGCTTTTCTTAGATAGAAATCAGCACTTCTTTTTTGGCTACCCTCTTCTTCCGTGCTTATTGAAGATCAATAAATGCTGACAACATGAACTGAGAATTGGTTTGTATATTTCTATTGTATATTTAATGTGTGGACAGTTTTTAAACCCTTTCCCCAACATACCACCAACCTAGAAGTGATTAAAACATATTGCCTTGCATAATATATGGATTCCCTGTGGGCTTTTTTGCAGAATGGATTACCAGGAATTAATCTAACAGATAAAAAATGCTCGGCTGAGTGTTTCTTGACTAATTGCATGTGGTGTCTTTTGCATTTTCTTACAGATACCAGGCCTGACACATGGAAACATCGCCTTAGGGGGGAGAGGAGTTTTAAAATGCCCAGTTCCGTGGCCCTGGATTCCAGAAGAGCACCCTCAGCTATTTCCTGTCCATCCTAACTGACTTTGTACATTGTGAATAAACAAGCAAAACAAAACAAACAGAAGGTCACCCTGTAAGCCAATCGGATAACATGAAACCCACTCACCTCCTGCCTTTCGTGGTTGTCCTGGTTTTGGATTCCGCCGTTCCCCTGCCGACGGGAGAGACCTATCTGGACACGGACGTTGCGGTCGTCACGGATGTCACGGATGTCCATCATGTCATCGGCGAGGAGACGTCCACAGTGCAGGTGGATGGTGGTGCCACCGCCACCACTATGACAGAATGGACGGACTCTGGCCCTGCTGTGGAAACGACGACAGAGGGCAAGGCAGAGGGCAAAGTTCTGCGCCGGACCAAGCGAGGCTGGATGTGGAATACCTTTGTTGTGATGGAGGAATACACCGGAAGCCTGGACCAATATGTGGGCAAGGTAAGAAAGTGGTGCATGTGTGTGTGTGTGTGCGTGCGTGCGTGTGTGTGCGTGTGTGTATGTGCGTGTGTGTGTGTGTGTGTGTGTGTGTGTGTGTGTGTGTGTGTGTGTGTGCGTGCGTGCGTGTGTGTGCGTGTGTGTATGTGCGTGTGTGTGTGTGCACACGATGGTTCATGTGTGTGCGCATGTGTGTGCATGTGTCCAGTTGATTTACCAAGGTCCTTGAATGTGTGGCAAGGTGTGAATTTGTGTAGTGGAGTTTGTTGTATCGAATGTGACTCTGTGGGTCTCTAATAGATGTTCAATGGAAGTTGCTTGGGTGGAGAACATCGATGTTGCACCTAATAAAGCACCTAACTAGGCGCTGCACCACAGCGGCATTCCGTGGCGTAGCCAATGCTGTATACCAACTGCAATCATCACATCAGCAGGTAGCAGAGCAAAGTGAAAGCGCTAGTGCCTTTCATTTGGAATCACTATGTGTGTGAGATTTTGTAGAAGTCAGGCTGACTGTCAGGGGCGGATCTAGTCATTTTGGGGGCCTAGGCGACATATAAACATGGGACCCTCAAAAGTCATTCTGTAAACACGTCACCAATTGACATGGAAGGAGTGAGGGTGCTATTTTAGTGTTTTGTCTCTAATGCATTTTCAATAACTTAACAAATTAAGGTCAGGCCTACATTTTGTGTGGTTACCATGACAGTTGGGCCCCTATTGGCTGGGGCCCTAGGCATTTGCCTAGGTTCGCCTAATGGTAAGTCCGCCTCTGCTTACTGTGTACAGCTCTCAAACCCCTCTGGAGGACAGTATATTTTGTGGTGTTAATTCAGCACTTCCATAGTTGAACTGAACACTCTTTTTAGTTGATCCTGCTCTCTGTGTTGCATTGACACTGCAGGATTCGCCGTGCAGCCAGGAAGAACTCTGGAGAGTTGTGTGTGAGTGCCGGGTTGCTTCAGAGACTTTGTGATTATGCAAATGCAATCTTAGTTGAAGGAACACGAGTTGATGCAAAAGGAAACAAATCTCGGAGCCAAAGTGTACACGCTCTCTCCTCCGTGCCTTCTGTGTGTACCTTCCAACTCTCTCTTCTTTGCCTTCATCTCCTTTCGAACTTTCCCTCTCCTCATCTTCTCTGAATATTTCTCTCTCTCTCTCTCTCTTCTTTTGCGGTTTCATTTGCTCTTTTTTATTTTGCTCTCATCCTCAGACTTTGCTGTCTCACTTCACCTCACTTCACTTTTGGCTAATTCTTTCCTTCTCTATCTGTCTCTCTCTATCTCTCTCTCTCTATGTCTCTCTCTCTCTCTCTCTCTCTCTCTCTCTCTCTCTCTCTCTCTCTCTCTCTCTATCTCTCTCTCTCTCTCTCTCTTTGCTCTTCACTCTCTCTGCTCTCTGGGTTTCACTTCACTTTGGTGTATTCTCTCCTTCACTTCTCTCTCTCTCTCTCTCTCTCTCTCTCTCTCTCTCTCTCTCTCTCTCTCTCTCTCTCTCTCTCTCTCTCTCTCTCCGGTGCTCTCTGAGAGGTGTGCCAGCCTTTCCCTTCTTGTCTGCCAGCAGCAGCAGCGGTGAGCAGATAAGCATCACGCCAGAGGAAGTGTTCC
>NC_085865.1:26748959-26781459 GCF_034702125.1 Engraulis encrasicolus | reverse complement strand
CATGTCAGGCGCCGTGCTAGACCCATATGCCTGGGCATACTTGACACCTCGAGGAATTAATTTCCAGTCGCTCCTTTATCACGCTTTTCGCACGTCTCCATTTTTGCCTTCGCCTTTGATGCCTTCCCCGCCGCTGCTTGCTGTGGCGAAACCTCTGAAATGAACGTTTTTCAATTATGTATATGATGAAGTGCATTCTGTGTGGGAGAGAGTAAGAGCATAAATTAGCAGCCGACTGCAAATGAACCTCGGTGATGGGAGAGATGAATAGATTGGAGGAGGAAATGAATAAATGAGCTAATTAGTAAATAAATTAATTAATTCAATACAAATAAATAAATAAATCAAGTAAGCAAGCGTCTGAGAAATACTAAAGCAATCATACCACAATATTTCCTCGATGTGAGTTAGTCTTTCTGACGATGCTTGGCATGATGCCTTATGTTTGCAACACCAGGGGCTCCACCACACAGCACAAACAAAAACTGGTCTCAGATTACACGGTTTAAGAAATCATGTCAGATTTTGACCTTGAAGATTCGAGAATTTTGGTCGTGTCATGCCACCACCCAATTGCAACCAATAACCTGCAAACAGAAGGAAACTCTAACCAATGATGGTCAGTATGGTGACCTTATCCACCTGCTCTTGTCTAACTGTTGGTAAACATTCTGCTTATAATTGTAAGATATCAAACATTATTTTACAAGTTGCAATCAGGATCTCTTGGAATCCGTTAAAAGAAACTGTCCTCACAAATAGCTTTCACTTACAACGTAACGCCTCCCCAATTCACCCAAGGGAAGATTTGAGCCAAAGAATCGGGCCAAGAATCACGTAGCTTTACCTCAGCTCGAACATACGCTCCTCAGATCTCCTCTCGTCTCGGCCCTGCTCTCAGCAGGCTTTAGACTGACTGATAGTTTAGCTTATCACCTGCAAGGCATAGGCGCCCCTCAGGACTCCGGGATGACATCTGTTCCAGACATTAACCACCAGCAAAGCCCCCTTACCTAGGGCTGCTGACAAGCATCTGAAAGGCCCCCCGCCTCCCCGTCTCGAAACACACAATGTAATGAGGATGCAATCTAGGCTCCCCAATCTTCATGGGCCCACGACAACTGACTCCTTTGCACACACTCCACCCCCAGCATTAACCATCAACAAAACACCCTTACCTCAGGCCGCTGACAGCATCTGAAAGGCCCCCCCTTCTCAAAACACACAATGTAATGAGGATGCAATCTAGGCTCCCCCATCTCCATGGGCCCAGGACAACTGACTCCTTTGCACACACTCCGCCCCCGTCATTAGCCACCAGCAAAGCCCCCTTTACCCAGGACCGCTGACAGCATCTGAAAGGCCCCCCCCCCTTCTCAAAACACACAATGTAATGAGGATGAAATCTAGCCCCCCCATCTCCATGGGCCCAGGACAACTGACTTCTTTGCCCCCCCTCAGAGTCCTTGCCCTTGCCCTTACCCTTTCCCTTGTTCGTCTCCTCTTCTACCCTCATGCTCTTCCGGTCTTCCAACTGTACTGTAAACCCAAGACCAGATTGGCACCAGGGCCATGTTGGAGCTCAGAGTTGGTGTGCATTTGTGTGTGTGTGTGTGTGTGTGAGTGTGTGTGTGTGTGTGTGTGTGTGTGTGTGTGTGTGTGTGTGAGTGTGTGCGTGTGCGTGTGCGTGACTGCTTATATGTGTGTGTGTGTGTGTGTGTATGCATGCATGTTTGTGCACACATACATTTGTGTGTGTATGTGGTTGCCTGCAGTTCGGGGTCCGTGTCCCCCCGCGTCTCCCCCCAGTGCATGGTTACCTGAAGAGGCGAAGTGGTTGGAACAGATCAGGAGTGTGTTCGGCCACGCGGCAGGCAGGCAAGGGTACAACTGAGCAGGCGAGCCGCTCAGCTCGCTCAGCTTGAGAGGCAATCTGTCGCTCTTTTTGTGTGCAGAGCCAGTGGAGAGGAGAGAAGAGGAGAGGAGAGAAGGGGAGAGGAGAATAGAGGAGAGGAACGGAGAGAAGAGAAGAGAAGAGAAGAGAAGAGAAGAGAAGAGAAGAGAAGAGAAGAGAAGAGAGAAGAGAAGAGAAGAGAAGAGAAGAGAAGAGAAGAGAAGAGAAGAGAAGAGAAGAGAAGAGAAGAGAAGAGCGGAGAGGAGAGGAGAGGAGAGGAGAGGAGAGTGGGGAAGGGAAGAGAGAAGAGAGAAGAGTGGAAGGGAGTGGAAGGGAGTGGAACGGCGAGGAGAGGGCAGTCCCTTCACGCTCAGCACCGCCAGAGCCGGCCATGTGAACACAATCCCATTAACCTCCCGCCGGCTGGAGAGCCATTGTGGAGGTCCAGTAAACAAACCCTTTAGCCAGCCAGCCAGTCAGCCAGCCACTCCAGTCTCTAGTCAGGGAAGCCCAGCAGGTTGGGGCTTTGGGCAAAGGGGTTAGCGGTCCCGGGTCCAGGAGATGGGGGGCTGGGGTGCGGTGGTGGTGGCATAATTGGGTCTGCAATATGTATTAAGTGGGGGGGGGGCTTCAAGATGCCTTTGTTCCAGGGCCGGCCAAAGCTGTCAGTTGCCCCCGACAAGAGTCTTCAGTCTCTCCACTCTCCAGTGCAGTGGAACATGCTACTGCTTACGAGTCGAGGACACTGAGCAAACACTTGATATACCTTCTTAGCAGCAAGGCATGGTTGCAGAGCACTCGCCTGGGCATGTGCGTGGCCATGTGCCGGTTGTGTGCGCGTGGAGTGGTTATGTGTGTACTTCTGTGTGTGTGCTTGCAGGGGCGCTGATAAAAATGTTGGGCATCATGAAAGATTCAAATGTTGGGCCCCCAAAATGACAAATTCTGTTATCAGCATCCTTCCTGGGCCCAGTCAGAGCTGTTGGGCCCTTAGAATCTGTAACACCTGACCCCCCCTCGCGGCACCCATGTGTGCTTGTGTGTGTGTGTGTGTGTGTGTGTGTGTGTGTGTGTGTGTGTGTGTGTGTGTGTGTGTGTGTGTGTGTGTGTGTGTGTGTGTGTGTGTGTGTGTGTGTGTGTGTGTGTGTGTGTGTGTGTGTGTGTGTGTGTGTGTGTGTGTGTGTGTGTGTGTGTGTGTGTTTGTGTGTGTGTGTGTGTGCGTGTGTGTTCGTTTTGGTACCATAGCGTGGGTTAGGGATGTGACTCTAAAGCCGTAATGGTGGAAATGAAGATGATCATAAAGATCGCGAAGAATTTCAAACCTGTAGATGGAATGCTTGTTTTCATTCAGACCGCAGAAAACAAACCAAAGTGAACAACAACCTCAGACTCCCAGTGACTTTTACAGATGGCATGCATTCAACAAAGACTCTTGGCTGAAAGTGGAATCACCAGTGCGACAAAGCTGAAAACCCCATTTATAGAAGCTGTCAATCAGCCTGTCCTTGGAGTGTGACATGGAGATTATTGTACTTAGCTTACTTGAATAGTGGTGTTTGTGTTGGGTAATGATCTTTACAGGGCATGTCCTTTGATTGAATGTCTAACGATACTGCTATTGAAAACCCTAGGTAAACTGACCCGGTTTTACCTTTCATTTTAAAGGGACACTGTGCAGGAAATGGTCAAAAAAGGTACTGCAACTATGCTGCTCATTGAAACTGGGCTGCCTATTGCCAAATTTGATCTTTACATGAAAGTTTACTGAGTAATAAAGAAATATGTCTTTTGATTGAATGTCGAACGATACTGCTATTGAAACCCTAGGTAAAATGACCCGGTTTTACCTTTCATTTTAAATATTAAAACATATCTACTGTTTTGCCAAAAAAAAGAAAACGTTTTATCATCTCCTTGATGTGAATGATAAATCAGAGAGAATAGACATACCGTATATACCATATCCGAAGGGTTGCAAGCAATAACCTAAGATGACGTTTGTTTGTGTTCTTTGGCCATCTACTTTGTCCATGTTTCAGTTGTCCACACTCACTCACAGCCTGTGCAATTGTGGGCCGATCAGTGTGTGTGCGTGTGTGCGCGTGCGTGCGTGTGTATGTGCGCGGCACCCATGTGTTTGTGTGTGCGGTACAATTTCCGGTGGCGATTTAGTCCCTCCGAGCCTCTTGAGCATGTCTACAGGGAGAATTGTGTTTTGACATTATTGTGCTGCCACTGAAGCCATCCTTTCAGCCAAACAGGGGCAGCAGGGGAGGGGGGAGTCAAAAAGGGTCAGCTTCAATCAGCTCTGAGTACAGGACTGCCGCTTATTGCTACACACCAGTACAGCATGTGTGTGTTGTCCTCCACAACCGTTCAACGAGAAAGAGAGACACATCACGGTTGGCGTGATGGATGAAAAAACGATGCTAACTGACTTTAAGGGAACAAAAACTAAAAACAAAATATCTAAAAATCCAAAGGCCACATCTGTGTATAGGTCGAGGAGTGAGACTTTGTATGCATGAGGATAGAACTGCACGTGCGTGTGCGTGTGCGTGTGCGTGTGCGTGCGCGTTTGCGCGTGCTCGTGCGTGCGTGTGTGTGTGTGAATGCATGCCTGCGTGTGTGTGTGTGTGTGTGTCACAGACTTACAGACTGTGGGGGGAAAAAGTGGTGAAAATTTTACAAAATGAGTGAAACACACAATAATTATTCTGTATCCATTCTGGGCTTGATCTCCCTCCCGCCCTATCTCTTCCGCACAGCACTGAGCACTGCTCACACGACAGACATGACATGAATTGACAATGATTCAACTGCCTCATTGGCGCTCCCTGCCTCTGTGTGTGTGTGTGTGTGTGTGTGTGTGTGTGTGTGTGTGTGTGTGTGTGTGTGTGTGTGTGTGTGTGTGTGTGTGTGTGTGTGTGTGTGTGTGTGTGTGTGTGTGTGTGTGTGTGTCTGTGTGTCTGTGTGTGTGTGTGTGTGTGTGTGTGTGTGTGTGTCTGTGTGTCTGTGTGTGTGTGTGTGTGTGTGTCTGTGTGTCTGTGTGTGTGTGTGTCTGTCTGTGTGTGTGTGTGTCTGTGTGTGCATGTGCATGTGCTACTACCAGTGTTTGTGCAAACTCAATCATATATATGTATGTTTGTGTGTGTGTGTGTGCATGTGTGCATACGTGGGTCTGTATGAGAGCGTGTTTGCAGCAAGGGATTTAACTCCACAAGCTGTTCCGAGCACCAAAGGCTAATTTTGTGCTACATGATTTTTAAGAAGCCAAACGAGAAGGCAAAAGGGCTGCCGAGTCCTCGTTGCACTTTGAATCTGCCTTCCTCCACCACTGCTCTGCTCTCAACTCATTTGCAATCAGGGCTGCTCCAGCAACCCCTTAAATAACACACACACACACACACACACACGCACGCACTTGTACACACACAGGCACGCACGCACACAGGCATGCACACACAGGCATGTACACACACACATACACACTCGCACGCACGCACACACACACACGCACACCCACACACACATACACACACACACCAGCAAACTGGCACGTCTGTTTGCCTCCGTCCCTCCGTTGGTTTGTCCATTCCCTGCACTTTTTATCTCGCAGCTGCACAACCCATGTCTCTGCTCTCGCTTTCTCTCTCTTTCTCTCTTTCTCTCTCTCTCTCTCTCCCTCTTTCTCTCTCCATCTCATCCCTTTTTTCTCCCCTTCCCCCCGTTTTTCATACGCCACAGAGCTAACTAGTCATTGTCCAGTCGATTATTCCTATTTTGCCAACAAAAGGTCCCTCTGTTCAACCAACCTTTTTTTGTGTGTGGGGAGTGATGCTGTGGTCTGTGGGCTGGAGGCTGGAGGCTGAAGGCAGAGGAACTGGAACTGTAGTTGGCGCTGGAAAGACTTGGAAAGGTTGCTTGTGTGGCACCCTCACCCCCCACCTTAAGGGCCTCTGACAGCTTTATCTGTTTCCCTTGGTATAATCACCTGAAAGGGCCCCTCATCTCATCTCAGCACATGTAATGTAATGGGTACCAAAGTTCTGAGCACGCCCCCAGATCCCCCGTCTTACCCCGGGCCTAGGACAACTGGCCCACTTATCTCCCCGTGTTCTTCCCTCCCCAGCTCCACAACCCCTTTCTCCCCACTAGCCTGCACCCCCCTCACCCCCTCATCTGTATTCATCTCTGCACCGGTAATATGCCACTGCGTTGCTAGCTGTCGGATGTGTTGCCGAGGCAAGTCCACTGCTGCAGGGCAGGCAGAGAGTGAGGCAGGCAGGCAGGCAGGCAGGCAGACAGGCAGGCAGGCAGGCAGGCAGGCAGGCAGGCAGGCAGGGAGGCAGACAGACAGCAAGGCAGGCAGACAGACAGCAAGGCAGGCAGACAGACAGGAAGGCAGAAAGGCAGGCAGGCAGGCAGGCAGGCAGAGAGGCAGAGAGGCAGACAGGCAGGCAGGCAGGCAGGCAGGCAGGCAGGCAGGCGGCGGGCAGGCAGGCAGGCGGGCAGGCAGGCAGGCAGGCAGACAGGGAGGCAGACAGAGAGGCAGGCAGGCAGACAGAGAGGAAGGCAGGTAGACAGGGAGGCAAGCAGGCAGACAGCAAGGCAGGCAGGCAGGCAGACAGGGAGGCAGGCAGGAAGGCAGAGAGGCAGACAGGCAGGCAGACAGGGAGGCAGGCAGGCAGGCATCGTGGGCATGATGCAGTGCAGTGGTGGGGGCAGCTTTTTTTAATGATATTATTGAGGGTTTTTTCTGCGTGCCCTGAAAGTACATTGATTTTCAGGTTGTACTTGTATGTTTGTGTGTGTTTGTGTGCACATGTGTGACTATGCATGTATGTGTGCGCGGGCGTGTGTGTGTGCGTGCATGTGTTCGTGCGTGCGTGCGTGTGTGTGTGGTTTGCGCTGGTGTATGTTCCCATGTCTGTAATTGCCTGCTTGTGCATGTTTGTGTGCATCCGTATGTCACTGATTGTTTATGCTTGTACGTTCATGCACGTTCATGCTTATGCATGTTTCGCATTGCATTGCGATGTGTTGTGTGCATGCGTACATGCATGCTTATGGATGTACGTGCTTGTAGGGAAGCTGACAAGGCGGGACAAAGGGGCCAGTTGTCCCGGGTCTCCCAGAGTGAGAGAGGCCCCAGAATGGGGTTTTTAATTACATTGTATGTATTGGATGGAGGGCCCCTAGTTTCAGATCACTTTGCCCTGGGCACAGCAAAAGCTCTTAGCGGCCCTGCATGCATGTGTGTCTGTGCTTGTGTGTGTATGTATTTCTGGGTGTGTGTACACACACATGCCTTGTGTGTATGTGTGATTGTTGAGGCCTCCCTTCATGAGTGTGGTATAATGGCCAGAATACCGCTGTAGGACACATCTGTCTAAAAGGTCTTTTACTGCCTTGCCAGTCTGCAGGGGGTTTGATGAGATAATTAGAGCGCCCATTGCTGTTCGGCAGAGCCTTCGCACCAAGCCGCAAACTGGAGTGATTGGCCACATCTCAGAGCGAAAGAACATCTGCTGCATGATGGCCATATTGGGTGAAAGTGCACTGCATGAAGATGTTTTCGGGGGAAAACAATCAATTAGACGTCCATGGCAGCAACAACTACAAGTCCTTGGTTGAATTCACATTTAAAACATGGCATTACGTAAAGATAGATAGATTAATTGAATGAATGAATGAATGAATGAATGAATGAATGAATGAATGAATGAAGGAAAGAATGAATGAATGAACTGTTCCATAAAATCCTCCTTGGAATACAAAAGGACCCAATTTGATCGAGAGAGTGGGAGCGAGCTAGGCTTTGAGATGGCCATTATGTTGAAGAAGCAGAAAAGAGAGAGAGAGAGACAGGATGTAGAGCCGGGCATTTTACCCAAGCTCACTCTCTCTCACTCACCCAATTCAGGGAAACCTTGGCCAATCCAAAAGTACTTACAAGCCTGAGCACAGCCTGATCCTCTCTTTGAACTCCATTCACCATCTTAGAGAGAAAATAAAAAGTAATAAAAACAAAATCGAACAGTCCTTTTTCTCCCATTATCACACTCTTTCGCATTCATCAGAACAGCCGTTTGGCTCGTACGCATTTGGCCCATCAAAACTCTCCCCCAAGTCTCCTTGATGTGCAATGGAGAGGCCGTGCGAGGCAAGCACAGATGGGCGGTGTCATTACAGGCGCTTCACATGTATAAGGATGATGGAAAGAGCCTATTGATGTAAGGAGATGAGAAGGGAAGACTGCTTTGACTAGTCGCGAGCCAATGTTATTAGCGCTATCACGACACTGATGTAAATTAGCGCACTGCTAACGCACTCTATAAATATTAACTTTTTTAGCGGTTCTGGGGCGCTGGGACACTTACAACTACTGTAGATGATATCAGAGACAGCTCTGGTTACACATTTATGAGCTGTGCAATCCATAAAACATTATTTATGCGGTCCTGTTGGTTACACGGAAAGAAAGAAAGAAAGAAAGAAAGAAAGAAAGAAAGAAAGAAAGAAAGAAAGAAAGAAAGAATATATTGCCATGAAACTCAACACTCGGATATATTTATATATAAAAGTTCCAACTTGACTCTCCTGTTGATATAAATGTATTGGCTGCTGTTTACCATTGTTTGAATTTCAAACAAAGCATAAATTATGCAATGGGATTTAGACCTATTATTAATGAAGCATATGTCCTAATGCAGCATGTCCGCAAATGCGGCAGGAATAGTAATGAATTAAAATGCCGTGGGCCTTTCCCAGCGTGGGCTCTGAAGTACATGTACATGTAACTACACTACTGTAGCTTCATGCCATTGAATAATTCTGAAGTTCTTTGCAGCACATGTATATTGTCATGGTTTTAAAAGCCAGTCAAGAGGGTTTCCATTAACTCGAATGAGTCTAACTCATTAACTCATATCATTAACCCTTTGTAGTCTCATAAGAAGATAAAGCGGGTTGAAACATACAACTCATGCAATATATGGTACACAGTTTGCTTGTGGTTCATCTTCGCCTGTGTCTCAATCAAAATCAATTATGGCATCCAGAAAGGATGGTTAAAATAATGCCATGTTGTTTGGAGCAATTTTTCGGCAACTCTAAAAGATTAGATTGTTCCTTCAGGTTTGGAGTGTAGACGCAAATAGACTCACTGACTGTCCATCACTTAAAGCAGTGTTTCCCAACCTTTTTTGTGCCAAGGCACACTTTTTCCCTTGAAAAAATCTCGCGGCACACCACCAACCAAAAATGATGAAATAATGAAAACAAATAATTCTCTGATAAGAATGACTATATTAATATAGGCGGCTACAAAGTGTCTTGAATAGCAATCAAATAAACACAAAACTGTATTGTTTTAGTCATATTTTATATTTCCTCTTTCAAATAAAAAGTCCTTAATGTTCACTTCTTAAAGAAGCTATAAACTTCAAAGTAGGCCAACAATTTACAAATTGTTATTCTGTCCAAAAGCATTCTATTAGCAGGAATACAGAAAATAGAAATAATGCTTATTCTGACAGTAGCAACATTTGGGAAATATTTCACTGAAGATGCATATGTACAAATATCAATCTCTGTATATTTTACTCACTTAATCTTAATGTGAAACCTATGCGTCTTTCACCTTTGGCTAAGGCCCGCCCTAAAATGCCGTTTGCCCACAATCACAGCGCTGCAAAAGGACAAGGTCGGTCAGAAGAAGTCGGACAGTTTGACAGCGCTCCATGAACTCAAAGCGGAAATCTCATGTTTTCGAATTCAATATTACGGTCATATTATTAAAAACGTATTGGAAATTGTGCCAAGGGTGTTAGTGACAAATGTGCAAGTTTCTCCGCGAGGTAACAGGAGGTAATCGCTTTCCCCTTTCCCTAAAACCGGGCTATATTATGCTTACCGGCAGTTGGATAGTCTGGCTTGAAGGGTCTCGGCATCCTCACACTCGACTAGAAAGCACGCGGACCAACAAACTACGTTGTGTGCTCAATCATGCCACCACCTCACTCGTTTAACTTTTCAGTAAGGTTGTAAGCAAAACACAAATCTGTTTCAGGGTAGGATTTTGGTTTTCTGACCTAATTAATGAAGAAACAGCGCTAGCAAAGTTAACTATCAGTCACGTCTAGAGGATTGTTTTGATAGCAGCTGATGGACTTTTTTTTAGGGCTACCGTACTGAAGATACATCAATGCAATTCGCTACCTGCTGCCTCCTAGTGATAAGGAATTATTTCATGCTTAGGACGCCAGTCAACAGCAGACACTAGGCTACTAGAAAATGGCATAGGCATTATTTGCTGATAATAACGATGAATTAAAAAAAAAAAAAAAAAAATCCCCAAGAATTTTCCACGGCACACCTGACGATCTCTCACGGCACACTAGTGTGCCGCGGCACAGTGGTTGGGAAACACTGACTTAAAGTATGTACCAGTGCAGTCAACACAAACAAACATTTCAACAACAAAAGTGTCTTTGTTATTCCACGACAAAATTGGGGGTCACGTAACTCTAGAATGTTCCAGAAGACTCACATTCCATATCTCTTTTGTCTTGCCAAGATGCTATCTTTCTGGTCACGGCTTGCATGAAAGCCCTCACATTGAGGTATGGGCCATTGTAACATGGTTCAAAACATCCCTGAGTAGTTTTTTACACAACTTTATATAAAACAATGTTTCCAAAAATGGCTTGAGTGGTTTGTACCCTTGTGACATGCTGAAAAGCCCTTATATTTTGTCTTTGTTGAGCTTCATTGAAAGAGTGGGCTGTCTCCACTTCAAAACAGTAGTGAGTGAGTGGGGTAGAGTACCGTACTGTAACAGAGCAGGGGTGCATTTCTCAAAACCGTAGTTGCTAACTATGTTAGCTACTTTGTAAGTCGCAATGCAATTTCCCATTGACAACTACCCAAGTTGCTAACGGCTAACAACTACACTTTCAAGAAATGCACCCCAGATTAGGGAAATGTAAAGTAGGTAGAGTAGAGTATATTCGAGTACTGTAGATTAGATAAGACAAGATGAGTAGACAAGAGCAGAGGAGAGGAGAGGAGAAGAGATTAGACTAGACTAGAGTAGACGAGTAGAGCAGAGAAGAGTAGAGCCGAATATAGTTGAGTGGAGTAGAGAACAGAAGAGAGGAGACCCTGTATTGATCCGAAACAAAATTCAGAAGCTCAATTACACCGCTTAGCATAGCTTTACTGTGATGCGTGAAGACACAGCCTCTGTTACATTTATTGGTATCACAATGACAATGACCAATTTCTAATATATTACTGAACACTCTGTTTTACTATGTCGTAGTGGTGATGTACTATGGTGGTAAAGGTTTGTCAAGGGATGCTACTCACTGCGCATTAAAACAACGACAGCATTACAATGTGCTGCAGCAGTCTGTTGGTATTAGCATAGTGAACCTGATGCTTGCCCTCCATTATTCTGTGGCAAGGAGTAAAAGCTTTTTTAATTTGTGTGGAGCATGAGTGTGCACTATCTTATCCACACTGCATTTGTGGTCTGTGTGCGTGCGTGTGTGTGTGTGTGTGTGTGTGTGTGTGTGTGTACGTTTGTGTGTATACAAAGTCATTAACTGGATGTATCTGTTTGTGTGAGTGGTCGTCTGCCCCAAGTCCATAGATGGGTACACCAATTTTTGTGGTTGTACTTTGTACACACAACACACTCGTGTGTGTGTGTGTGCGCGCGCACTCGTGTGTGCGTATGTCTGTGTATGCATGCATGCATGAGTGCGCGTCTGTGTTTCACTTTCCCATTAAAGACAATAAACAGACCATTTAAATCCTGTGAGCCTATGTGGTCTGTTGACTGTCAAACACCAATTAGCAAGTAGACTTTACAGTGGCAGAGGGGGAGCAGGGCGGTGTGTGTGCGAGCGCGCGCGTGTGTGTATATGTGTGTGTGTGTGTGTGTGTGTGTGTGTGTGTGTGTGTGTGTGTGTGTGTGTGTGCGCGCACAACCAAGTCCCCTCCAGCTTACACCACTTTGGAGTCCTGTCATCTCCTGATTCTTTTAAGGGATTAATGCCCACTTTTCAGAGGCGTCGGGGGGGGACATAAATGGGCATTGTACACTGTGTGCCAGAGGATTTCGCCGCTGTAAAAAGACACGGGCTTTCCAATTACGCCTCCATTAGGGGATTTCAGTCACGTTCCGAGGGGATGTACGGGGCAGCGCATTGTCTTCCAGTTCCCGGCCCCACAGTCTCCCCTCACACTCACCAACCACCTTGTGGTTGGATCATTAAACCCCATAGGTTTCCATCACGGCTGCCTGGGAACATGCTGTACATCAGGGAAATGGGGGCCTTTTTTATGCTCATTGTGCTGTCGGACCTAATTGTAAATCCTCTCAACGTTCTGACAGCGTGCTACGCAGAAAATTGCATTTAGCAGACATTTCATTACAATAAAAAAAGATTTTTTACAAAGTGAGGAACAGGACCCGAGGTACTGTGTGCGAGGTGAAATGAAAGAGCGGAGAGTGAAAGAGTGCGTTGTTTGTTTGAAATGTTGTGGGGTGAAAACGGAGGCAAACGCACTGCACTCCAAAGTAGAACGTAAGCTAATGACTTGCCGCTTTTCAATCCCACAGGCATTTTGACAGGCGTATTTTTAGCGGTGGTAATAGGGGGCCCTGAATTATTTTGCCCATATCTTGGTAACGTAGACACATGTCAAAGCCAATGAAAAGAGACCTCAGCAGGCTACAGCAGGACATTTTAGCCATGCGTCAGTGGTCCAGTCATGCATTTTGGATGTATTTTTGTGAACAGAACAATGGTCTCTCTGACGGGGTGTGTGAGAGACAGACCAAGTGTGTGATGGAGAGAGGGGTGGGGAGGTTTTTTTCAGAATACATTAAATATTCTCTTTGCATGGCTTTACACAGGGCTGCCTTGTTGGTATCACTGACACTTTGGATATCGTGTCTAGAGAACAAGAAATGAGCTATAAAATAATAATAATGAGCCAATAATTAGTTTCATGGCTTCAGTGTTATATAAGTGCAACATTAGAGTGCTACATGACAGTGGTGGTGAATTGATTGTAATTAGTGTGATTATTCAGCACATGTGTTTATCCATTTTACATTGTGTGACTGCAATGGCATTGGGGTCACCATTACATGGACTCAGGAGTTAGTGCAGTTAATTACCTTTGTGTATAGCTTGCTGTTTACGTTTTAATTCGAGTTGGATAATAAAATAGCTTGACAACTGTGTGTATATGTGTCCGTGCAAGTGAGTGTGTCCGTGTGAGTGTGTCTGTGTGTGTGTGTGTGTGTGTGTGTGTGTGTGTGTGTGTGTGTGTGTGTGTGTGTGTGTGTGTGTGTGTGTGTGTGTGTGTGTGTGTGTGTGTGTGTGTGTGTGCACGCGTGCATGCGTCTGTGTTATAGTAGGCCTACCATTTTTCCCAGTGATCAAATTTGTGGTGTATTGAAACAAGAAGAGACCCGCTTTTAAGCAAAACGGAAGAGCTTTTTTCCCCAAAAAAGGGCAATGAAGTAGGCAATTAATGGTGTTTAAAATAATGGCCTGTGCTTTTAAAGAGAGTAATTGAGCCGGAGAGTCTAGCAATCTAGCAGTAGTTGCCGTGCAGAGATAAAAGAGGAGACAATGGCACACCCCAAATTGGGATGTTAACCTTGGGCCTGGCTGCAGCTTAGATATGGGCTTGCAGAATGGTCCTGTCTTTGGACTAATGGACCCAAAGATTGGGGTTGCGTAAGCAGTAATCAGTTTACACTTGTTATGTGGTAATTGGTGTTAGCCATTTTTTTAGTATCTGCAGCAGCACTTCGTGAAGACAACATGAAATCAAATAAACTTGTGAATAAACACATGAAAATAAATGGATGTGCACACACATGCGCATCCGCATCCGCGTGCGCGCGCACACACACACACACACACACACACACACACACACACACACACACACACACACACACACACACACACACACACACACACACACACACACAAGCCTACACTCGGCTACAATGCAAAACTCGGTGGTGGCCAAAGCCCACAAAGAACTGCATTCAGAATGAAACAAGCATTAAATGTGGCCCACGCTATATGGCAAACACTCAAAGCTACACAGCAAATTCTCCCACCATCCTCCACAATGTGCTGCGCTTTTCAAATGTGCCCATCACGTGAGGAAGCTAGAGTTAAGCTGCCACCACTTTAAAGGACTAAAAATGCCTACCAGAAAAACTGCAAGAGCTACCAAAAGATGTTTTGTGTATGCACATCCTCAAGCAAGGGGAAAATAATCTACAGTATACGACCATCTACAGTATACAGCTGCAACCGCATGTACCAGCAGCAAAATTCAAAGCTGAAGCTTCTTATAGGCTTCAGTTTTTTTTTAACAGCCCAGGAACACTGTGTGCTGATCTGCTGCTTTCATTCATCATTTATTTCTTCTCTTTCATAAAATTTCTTTGCCGTGTTTCAAGCTGTTTTTTTTTTAAGAGGGTCTGCATTTTGTACATGTGGCCCTAAAACAGTAGGCCTACGGTACATCTTGTTTGGTTCAAAACGACCTCTCGAGGTGGTAGTTACAATCAGTCGATCGCCGACTGTGCAATCAGTTGAAGAGGACTGATGTCTTGGATGATGTGCTGAGGTTGCTAAGGAAACAGATGTGGATAAAAAAAATGGTGAAGTTCAGCAACTTGAAAGAAAGTTGCAAGTTTTTACTACCCAACTGCCCAACCAACGAAATGCTAATTATGCTAAGTCAGTCACAACAAACAAACCTCTCCATAGAGATGAATGGTATTTGTTAATCCGATAGCAGTTAACCAACAAGTTTGGAGACGTGGAGTGTGATTTTATCTGTTTCTTAACCCCGAGATGAAAAGTGCAGGGTGTGGATTCAAACAATGTGGATGACTTCCGCTGGCAGTTGAATGACAGGAATAATAACGATATTTGTTTGTCCTGAGCCAGCCATGAGAGCTAGCAACAATAACATGATGTTAATATGATGCGTGTCATAAAAAGCAACTTTTTATGAAAATACCAACACAACATAATAGCCTACTACAAATAATACTACAGCGAGCACACAAGTACAGTTCATCAATTATATCAAGCTCCCAAAGTACACAAGCACAGTTTATAAAATATACCATGTCCATAAAAGTTCTGATACCATTTGTGTAAAATCATGTCTTACATTGAGATGCCTTCCTTTGTGTCAATTTCTGACGCTGTAAGTTATGCCATGTATGTGGCTTTCAAATGCACACACAACAGTCCTTTCTGCCCACTATTTTATAATATGTGGCCAGTATTCAAAGACCTTATAATTCCTTTCTGCAGCTAAATACCTATAAAATAATGACTAAAATATCCTGATTTGTATTAATTTCAACGGTGAGAACCATGGCATTGACCGACATAGAAACAGTTGCTATTGGGGGGCAGTGCTTACCGAAAAGGTCAATTATACACTTGTACGTCTCTCTAGGTACAACACACCCGGACACACTGAGGGGCAGTATTTTACAGTACTTATAATGTATCGCTGCAATACACCGTACAATCCATTTTAACAAGGGTGGTGCCATTACTATTTTGGTGGTAGTTGTTAGTGCTCAATCATTTAAAAGGATATGGACAGCTTAACCAGAAGGTCGGAATTTCTGTGTGAACACAACAAATGCTGACATAGGTGGGACAATAAGGTGGATAGAAAGATTCGATTTGTTGCAGAAAGCATGTACAGATGTGGAAGAAGCCACCAGACTACCTTCTCGGTTTCAACCATACTGTACACATGAGAAAATGGTAATTCAACACTCAGAGAGTACTGTGGTACCAGAGAAAATGTAATATTGTACGAGAACGTTCACTAGCTGGTGGCCAGGAGTGGCACTGCAGCTATGTTCTCGCAGCCAAGTAAATAATGAATGGGTCCCAATGGGGCTGTATGCTTCTTATAATTGTATCTGCCCGTGTAATTTTTTTTCCTTGAAATAATGAAGTTGCGTTCGATAGATAAGAGTAAGTGAAAGCATTTGCCGACACGTTTGCATCTTGTCAAGTGTTAGATTCGTGAAAATGACCCTTATTTAAACTATAGCAATGACATAACACGTGAAAGTCGACTTTACGGTACTTCACCATTTGTTTCTGTAGTTATAAGTCTGACTTCAGATGTCGATGTGTTTGAAGTTATGTTATGATTGTTGCGGACATCTGTTATTTATTGCATTTAGGGTGGTGGAAAAGCGGTAAGTGTTAATGGGGTAGGAAATGACAGCGCTCATCCTTAAGAATTTGGGCACCTTCAATTAACATGTTGGGCGGTGGTGGGGGGGTTTCAGGTGTGTGACCGTAGATGTCTCTGCCAGGATCAGTCAGAGTATGTCTCTCGTCAGCTCTGGTCGTGAATAGTCGCAGAGATTCCTCAGCCACCATGTATTAGCCGAATGCTAGCGTGTTGCAGGACAAAACTAACAAGTCTTTGGGAGAACAAAGTCATGTCAGGAACCTTTAACTTCACTTCTAATACAACTTCCATGATAAGGTACAGAATTTGCGCACATCTTTACAAACCAGAGAACAGAACCGTCACAAATCCCTGCTGAGCCATTTAGCCCAATAGGCTCCCATTCATCTTTCACTTGGCTGCGTTCGCCAACGGGGCTATAATGGGAGTCAATGGTAGATACCTTTCTCATAGCTTAGAGAATCTCTGGTGGTACCAAATACACTCTAGATCTAGAAGATGTTATATAAACTATCTAAGAAGTGTTGAAATCTCCCTGCATTTTTAGATGCGTCCCAGCATCTCTATAAGAGGGTCTGTCTGTCCGTCCGTCCGTCCGTCCGTCCGTCTGAAACGCATTTGTCTGAAACGCATTCCTTCAATTGTTCCTTACTGTGGCCACAAGGCGGCAGAGTTGCCATTTTGGACCGGAGCGAATGCGTGCAAGCCAATTGTTCCTTACTGTGGCCACAAGGTGGCAGACTTGCCATTTTGGACCGGAGCGAATGCGTGCAAGCCAGAACATATTACTAAACAGGCAAGACGGCTGATGGCATTGTGAGACAACTGAGGGGGGCATTCAATTTTCGCTATTGTTTTGCGTTTGGACAATGGGAGGCAACTTTATTTTGGTTCGTCAGAAACTCGCGGAAATGAACGATTTAGAAGTCGGCAGGCAGTTTTTGACACAGATGTTTGTGCTCGGATAGAGAGGCGTTTGCATTGCATAACGCTCCACGGCATGGAACCGTAGTTAGTTGACAGGCGACCCGCAGCGCATACAGCTCTTCCTCTAAAAGTTGACCTGTAACATTTGGTTATAGCTTTTCTCCTTTCAAAACATTTACATTTTCCTTTGTGCGTGGATAGAGGGGCGTTTGCATTGCATAACGCTCCACGATATGGAACTGTAATTAGTTGACAGGCGACCCGCAGCGCAGCTCTTCCTCTAAACGTGGACCTGATATGGTTAGCTTTTTTTCTGTAATAACATTCACATTTTCCTCCGCTTTTCTCCAGTCCACAAACTCGGGTTCAGAGGTCTGTGTGTAGCCTACGAGCCTCCCTTTTAATATTCCCAGCGAGTTTACTTCTGCCTTTTCAGTAGTCAGTTTGCGCTGCGCACTGGAGCATGGTGCTCGAACTACAAGTAGACATCTGGGCCATTTGACATACGGTGTGTCAGCCTACTCGTAACCTACAGGGAGGTTCTTTCGTTGGCGGGCTCGTACCCCACAGGTGCTTTTCGTTGCGCTCAGAGAGAGCACAGGACATAACGCGTCTTTCGTAATTGCTTTGTAGTCGTTTGAATTTGGTAAACTCTGGCACGGGAGCTCACTGCTTTGTGCCTTGACGGTGGTGAAGCTGGTTTTGAAAAATAAGCGCATAATTCACCTAAAGGGTGAACCCATAAGCACATGATTCACCCAAACGATTTTATTTATTTATTATTTGTCGATGTTTAGATTCTTTCCCACATGCACATGATGCTGAAATGGCGTGATACTAAAGGTTGATACTAATAAATGTCTGGTCATTTGTAATGTAGCCTACTTCATCTATGTGAAATTTGAAATCATATGGTTCTTTTCCAAATCCAAGAATGATAAGCTTATTATAGCCTAAACTACAAAAAATAAAGCCATGTCTTGCCATTTTGCTGCCTGCCACATTATTTGGAGTGTCCATGATGACCAATAAACAAAAAGTACATCCTCAGGGGGGCGTTGACAGGTTAGGAGGAGGCCAGGGGGGTGTTTAGGGGGGAAAATTGCATTGTTGGAACTGGCATAGAGGGACGCATCTGTTGTCCGCCTGTCGGCCTTGTTTTTTTTACTGTGGAGTATCTTATTGGATGTATTTCATCAAAGACCAGCCTCATCATATCAGCATAGAGCTTGAAAGTCCCGCCCCCTAGTTCCGCATTTCATGGGATTGTAGCTGACCACCTAACAGCATGGTAGCGAGTAAATATCTTCTGATTTCAGTCATTATATGCGCTGGACTACAAATACCGGTATGCTGTTTAAGAGGCTAGATATAGATTATTCATGCAGAAGTATCAATATTTTGTTCCGAGGCCGTCCGCATGAAAAATGTTAAGAAACACACCCTTCTAAATCGCTTGGAGTTTCGTACGAAAAATTAAACAAAAATATCAGAAATAACATATATGGAGCTTGTGGCACAATTTGAAGGGGATCGAAATATCATTTTAATATCGCCATTAGATTACATGCTACGAGTTTCGGCTAAAAACGCTGTTGAGGTCCCATGAAATCGGGGGAAGTGACGTCACTTTCAAGCTCTATACACTTTTGCATCGCTATCAACGTATGGTTACAACAGCTGAGGTGTCAAAAAGGCCCAGGGGCCGGATGCGGCCCGAAAGATGGTCTAATCTGGCCCTGGACTTGTAGAGAATATTAAAAATTATTGATTTCGGCGATCCAATCCAATGCGGGGCATGGACGATCCAATTCAATGTGGCAAGTTCCAGGATCGATGCGGCAATTTTATTAAGTTTCAATTACTTCCTTGGATATTTCGAGAGCAAATGAATGTTAAATTAAATAAAGGTACTTCAAAGCATTGCAAGACTGATACAGACTGATCCAGACTGATACAGTAAACAGCCAATAAATTGCTGCTCAGTATCTGACTACTTGTATTGCCACATTTGCTTTGCTTTCAGTAGAAATGTAATGCATTGCAATGCGTTGTAGAATTGGATCGTGAGGGCAGTGCCAATCCACACCACTATTAAAAAGTAAATCTCAAGCCTATTACAAACTTCAGGTTTTCAATAACACATTTGCTTGTTTTGCATGCCATTTACAGACAATCCTCCTGATATACTGGCTGCACTTCGAGATGATTGACTAGCGGTGCAATTTCGATTGCTATTTGTGATACATGGGATTATGCAATGTTTCCCAATTATGCAATGTTGCTGGTTCAGACAGCGCACTTTGAATGATATCGGCTGTATTTGGCCCCTAAGCCGAAATGAGTTTGACACTCCTGGGTTACAGTAGTAAACAGGCCTGCTGGACCCCGACCCAGGGAAGGTAGTTAGTTAGATATAGTACCAGTAGTACCAGATATATTGTACCAGTGGGGACATTTTTGTCAGCAAGGAGGCAGGACAAATTGTTAAAATGAAACAGTCCATCTGATTTTTTGTTTTTGTTTGGTGTTCCATGTCAATATACGTACAATATAAGGAAATCACTGCTCCAAAGTTACAGTTCCGCCTATCAGAAGAACGCCTCTCAATACTGCAAAAAACAATGTAGCAATAGCCCATAATAGAGAAGAATACATTTTAAATTGTTTGTTTCCTTTGAGTTTCTCTGTGTAAAGACATAATCAATGCATAAGCGACTGCAAGAATAGAAAGTGCAGGCTTTTTTACTCTCAGTCATTGTAAAATCCAACTGTTTTTCAGACCATTCGTCATGTTCTCGTCATTTTTTCCTCCCCTTTCTCCCTATCTTTTGCTCTTTCTGTCTCTGTTTCTCTCTCTCTCGCTCTCTCCCTGCTTTTATTCTGCAGCTGCACTCAGATAAAGACAGAGGAGACGGCAGCGTGAAATACGTCCTCATTGGGGAGGGTGCTGGAGGGGTGTTCGAGATCAATGAGACGTCTGGTGACATCCATGCCAAGAGGCGTCTGGACCGTGAGGAGAAGGCCTACTACATCCTGCGTGCCCAGGCCGTCAGCCGCCGCACCGGACAGCCCCTGGAGGACTGGTCTGTATCTGTAAACAACCACTTTACATGACTTACTTACTGTAATCTTCCCTCACCAATAATCTGCTGTAAAGTTAAGTGCAGCTGTGGTCTAATTGTAAGGGAGATGGTGTTAAGATCAGAAGGTTGCAGTTTCGAATTACATTACACTTAGCTGACAGTTTTATCCAGAGACTTACAGTTATCTTAAAGTGGACATGAAACAGGGTATTGGTTACAGTCCTTGGAGCAGTGTGGGGTTGGGGGCCTTGCTCAAGGACACCTCAGCTATATGGGGAGATAGGGAGAGGAACGGTGGATTTGAACATGTAACCTCCTGATCTAGATCCCATCTTCTTGCCCACAGCTGCCCCAATTCTTGCCTAACCAATAATTGGACAAGGGGTGAGGGGGTACTCTAGTCAAGCCTTACCCTAAGGCAACAGGGTGACAACTTTACTTTCTTGGGTTACATATTAATCTTGAATCTTACAGGTCCAACTTCACCATCAAGATCCACGACATTAACGACAATGAGCCCAAGTTCTCACGAGACACCTACCTGGCCACTGTGCCTGAGATGTCCGAAGTGGGTGAGTGAATGAAGACATCCATCTCTGTTAGAGTGCACTAGACTAGATGCTACGATAGTGGCGTTTTGTTTTTGGGGACCTTGAATTTGAGTTCCGTTATACAGGATGTGATTGTGATTCTGTTATAGTTTACATGTGTGAACGTGTGTGTGTGTGTGTGTGTGTGTGTGTGTGTGTGTGGGTGTGTGTGTGTGTGTGTGTGTGTGTGTGTGTGTGTGTGTGTGCGCGTGTGTGTGTGTGTGTGTGTGTGTGTGTGTGTGTGTGTGTATACCGTAGGTGGAAAGGGTTAAAAGAAAGGAAGTAAGACAGGGAGGAAGAATTAATTGAAGGATAGATAGATAGATAGATAGATAGATAGATAGATAGATAGATAGATAGATAGATAGATAGATAGATAGATAGATAGATAGATAGATAGATAGACTGCCGCTCCACCCACAACCACTTTGTTCCACATTGTTGTTTACTGTCGTATCTACATGAAAGGAAGAATATTGCTCTATGACAATAGAGAAAATACAAGAAAAAGGGGGATTGAAATATCAGATTTAGCGAGAGAGAATGTTTTGACAGATTTCAAGATACCCTTGTTGTTGTCATCAGCTTCAGTCTTGAGTCTAGACAGATACATAGTGAGAGCGCTTCTAAAAAAAAATAGAACGAGTGAAAAAATAGCTATAGCGGGGAAAAAAAGAGAAACCTTTGACAAGAGGTACGAACATGTCACAATCCCGCCGGTGGATTTCAGGGCAGCCCAGGTGACAGTGTGATCCCTCTGCGTGTCATGTCTCATGCCACGTTGTTTCAGAGGGAGATGAAGCTCTGTCACAGACAAAAAAAGAGTAAGCAAAGACCTCAAGGAAGCGAATCGAAAACACTGAAAATAACATCCGTAAAAAAAAATGAATATATAATAAATATAATGTATTTATTTATTTATGTCAGGGTTGATTTTGTTATAGAGACAAAGCAATTTAGACATTTAAACATCAAACACTGAAAGCAGGTTTTTTCCATCGTAATTATACAAAATAATCGCTCCAATATTGAAGCCCTTGCAAACACCTCCACCCACTTACTGATTTAGTAATTAAAGACTCATTGAAGACTCAATGAGCACCTGAGAATCTGCATTAGTCAATTTGAATCACATTTTACTGCTTTAATGAAAACTTGTTTTGGACATGACATCTACATCTTTCATAACGGAATAGAACACTCTGAATTTGTTGCTAGGAGTGCAAAGCTGTGAAGCTATGTTTTCCCTTTTGTTCTTTATATCCGTGATGTTAGAGTGTGGGAAATTACCAATTAATATGTGAAGGAATACGCGGGTTTGAAGTATACAACTAAATTCCAATTACCATACAGGAGAAAGTCATTCACACACATAAATATGCATACCAACCACACAGACACACAGACACACAGACACACACACACACACACACAAACACACACACACACACACACACACACACACACACACACACACACACACACACACACACACAGAGTTCAGACACGCAGCAATAATGCAACAAACAAATGTGCTTTAAACAATGCTCTACAGCATTAATAGCAATTACACTGGCTGCGCGATTTGTGGTCTATCAGCTCGAGTGTCATAGAGCGCCACTTCTGCTCATTTAGTCTTACGCTCTTATTAGCTGGGCACTTAACGCATCCATGAGAGAGAATGGGTGAGACATGAGTAGAGAGAGAGAGAGAGAGAGAGAGAAGCACACAAGGACATACTCAGAGAGAGAGAGAGAGAGAGAGAGAGAGAAACAGCCACGGAGAAAAAGAGAAAGAGGGAGAGAGAGAATAGCGTAGGGAAGGGCTGCTAAAATGATGTTTACGCCTCTCGCCTCCTCATCTGTGTAAACAACGGCCCAGCCAGTACACAGAGGGGACTCCAACAGAGGGGTGTTAGCCTGTACACAACACACACACACACACACACACACACACACACACACACACACACACACACACACACACACACACACACACACACACACACACACACACACACACACACATAAAGACACACACAGACACACATTCGCACACACACACACGCATGCACACACACAAACACACAGACACACACACATTCGCACATACACACACACACACACGAAAACACACACACACACACACACACACACACACACAGACACACACACATTCGCACATACACACACACACACACACGAAAACACACACACACACACACACACACACACACACAAACAGTAGTCACAGGGGGGACTACAACAGAGGAGTGTTAGGCTGTTGGAGGATGAGTACATACTCTTCACACCCACGGCCATAATCCTGGCTGAACATAACATACAGGCCTGTACGTACAGTAAGCACCAGCACCAGCACATACACACACACGCAAACACGAATGCACACACAACCGCACAACAGTGAAGTAGGAGAGAGCAATAGATAGAGAGATGGATGCGTACGCACACACACGCACAAGCACAAGCACNCACACACACACNCACACACACACACACACACATACACACAGAAACACAAGCACAAGCACGAGTGTGCGCACACCCATAAACCCACAATTACACGTACATGCATGCACGGACGCACACACGCATACATGCACACACACACTCACACTCACACAACACACAATGCTCTCCACCATGGTGAGGCTATTTACAGGCGTATCATCCAGGCAAACAGCAATGGTGTGGGCATAAAATGGTTCTCGCCATCCCTTGTGACACTGTACCATGCTGTAATCCTAGCAACGTGGGCGGAAAACACTTACGGTTGCTTTCATGGCTACACGCGAGTGTTGAAGACGTTGCTAGAATGGGCTGCTGGTGTGTGTCAGTATGGTGGCAATTGGCACTGCGGTCTTTTCACTGCTTGAATTTTGCAGAAAATCATCGACTCACTTTGCAGAGCTGGGATGTGAGGCCTATTTCATTACAGTGGAGTCATTGCAACCATCATTTTCTACTAAACTAAATTATTTTACATTAAGCAGAGGTGTACTGTAGTTGGCCTCAGCACCTTAGCAAGGTTCCGGGGCCCGGGCTGTACAGTTGGAGTCACATTTATTTTTCCCCCTTCCATGAACATATTGTACCATGTGCCTTCCATGGGAAATTCAAGATGTTAATTTGCGGGGGATTAATGAAGATTGCCCAGACCTCACAAAATCTTTGTATGGTGCAGTCAAGCTTAAGGGGTCTTACACACCAGGGCGGTAAAGCGTCGCGGAATGGCCGCGTTTTTTACCGGCATCGGTGAAAATACATTGAAACATATCTGTCCTTACACACCAACCGGCGGTAGTCGAGCGTCAGCGGCGCGGGAGCCGGCTCCGCGCCGCGCTGCATTTGGAAAATAGAACTCGAGCGTATTTTTCACGCCGGCGACCAGCGGTGTCTCATTCAAATGAATGGAAAAGTAGCATGCTAGCTGGGGAGGGTTTTGAACAGGACTGGCCGCGCACGCCGACGCTGTCAGTGTGAAAGGCAGAGAAAAACACGCCGGCCGAAACTAAGCAGACAGACCGCGTTCGTCCCGTGACCGTTCCGTTTTGGTATGTTTTGCCCCTAACAGGGTGCTAAATCAGTGGTTCCTACTGTAACTTTACATGTACATATAGGACCAAAGGGACCACAGCGACCAAGTAGCCGAAGTCGTTGAAGACATTTCGCCATGAATTTGCTGTATTCATTCTGGACGTGATTTTGACATGTTTGATTTAGCTAATCAAATAACTGCTCTGGCTTGTCAGCCTTGGACATTTGCAAGATATGAACATTCGAATTGGTTTTCACTGAACCGTGTCATAACTCTTCACCATAATATTAGCTGAATTTTACTTCCTGAAATTCGCTCTGACCGCCCAATGACGTAATTTCTCCCCTGGTGAACTTGCTTTGGTTGCTCAATTCGCTGACCCTCCATAGAGAAATAATGACCTTTGTCGCTCTGGTCGCTTTGGCAACAAATAGGCCTACACATGCTGCTACCTCTGCTGCTAATGCCAGGCATACACTATACATTCTTTAGCCCAATTTTCAGCCCGATTCGCACAGCTTTTTGGGAACTTCTTCCTCAATCAGAGGTCAATCGTGAGTCTTGCATCGTGTAGTGTACATGGGGTAATGACCAGTGATTTCACCTCACGACCAGCTTGTGATCTGCAATCGTATGGTCACTAGGAAATCAAAACTGTTACTGCCCCTCTTAGTAAATCGCTCAGTTGAAGCAGCTGATTGCTTTGACCCGATTTCACACTACACCTGCAGATAAATGCACAAATTGCCATGGCAGCGTGATTCGCCTCCACCTCAGGTGCATGTTACCCTTCCATTTTTGTCATCTGCAGTTCTGGTAAACAAACCTGTCGTATCATACAGTGTGAGCATTCTGCTCGCATCTGACCCTCGGCTTGTCGAGAGTGAGGACGCAAGTCATGAGGTGAACTTTTAAACAACACGAATCCCTCATATAGTGTGAGTAGGAGCTGAATACCCACGATTTAAAGTATTGCACAGTGTATGCCCGCCTCCAAAAGGCTGACAACCATTGACCCACGCAATACTTCCATGCCATCACGCACCTCAGACGGTGATGTCAATTGCCTGTCCTCTTTTTTGTTTTATCTTTGTAACCTTTTCTCTAAGCTTAGTCATTTTCTCTTCTCAAACATGCAAAAACCAAGGGAGTAGATTAGAGGAAGACCAGAGACAAGAGAAATGAGACACAGCCACAGCCACAGTGAGAGGATGTCTGAAAGCATCTCTACAAATGGCTGACTAACTGTGACTAAATTGGGCTAAATGTGTCTAACTGTCAGAGCTGAACATGACTCTGCTCTCTGCCATCATGCACAGGCGCCCTGGGCTTACAGTTTTTCTCGATTGCCTACACATAATTTTCGGAATCGGTCTTCGAATTCTCAAAACTCTACACACAAATCTCCAAACCTCACACACAACGGGCCAAACTCTTCACTACCTCTGAAAAATGCACGTCTTGTCTCAAAACAATGTACTCTCTTCTAAAAACCTAATTTTGTCGTCAAATGACACACACAGACAGTCACAACAATACACATTTGCAGTCCCATTAAAACACTGTTGGGCACAGGGTAAAACTAATTTCTCCCAGTAACTTGGGCTTTTTTTGTTCTGGATTGCATGGATACTGTGACATAAGTTGGAAAAACTTCATTCCCACAACACACAAACAGAAACAGAAAGATTTGTATGTCTTTTTCACAAAAATAACACAAAGATACTAAAGAGGGTATTTTTCTGTAGTAAAATACTGAAATATTGTTTTTAGACTCGTAGTACACAGACGTGTATATATTTTACATATTTTTAAAAATATTTAAAAATTGCACTAATGTATTGTAAAATATTGGGTAACCACATGAAAGTTATGTCTTGTATAACATATTTTTGAGTTCAAAAACTACACAAATGGTTTTTCTCCTTGCATCCAGTCATTTTTCATCAATATGACATGCAATGTGTGTCCTTATGGGGTGATGATTTCAGATTGTAAACCGGTATGAAGAGAGTTTGCCCATGTGATGAGGAAGTGAACATAGTTGCAGTTGATTGTAGTGTTGTGAATGACAGTGTGTTCCATGAGAAACCCAGTGTTTTTCTTTATGAAAATTGAGTGTAATCCAGAGAATTGTGTGTAATGGTGTGAAAAGAGTGTGTTTTAAAACTGGAATTTGAGTGTTAAGTAGGAATTGTGTTTAGTGTTCAGTGACATTGGTTAGGGGAGTTGGGAAATGGGTGAGATGTTCCGAGAATTGTGTGTGAAGTACCAGAACTTGTGTGGAGGCAATCGAGAAAAACTGTAAATAGGGCCATTTTGGGTTGTGGCTGTTGTCGACTGCTTCTAGGACTATTCTGCTTTTTGCAATGACATGGTAATGCTACTTCTGCATACTTCCTAATCAACGCAATTATATTCACAATAAATAGATTCATCAAATAGAAAAAAAAATGAATTGAATGTGAATACAGTAATGGATTTCACAAGATGCTGCGTTTGAGTGAGCCATAATGTTTCTCTGGCAAGTGAAATTATTTTTGTACAGACAGACAGACAGACAGACAGACAGACAGACAGACGGACGGACTACTGTATATTCCTAAAAGTATTCGATAACTTGCCATGTATTTGGCATGGCCATCCCATTCCTTACCCATGTGATTCAATATGATGTCGGCCCACCTTTTACAGTTAATACAGCTTCGACTCTTTTGGGAAGGCTGTCCACAAGTTTGAAGAGTGTGTTATAGGAAATTTTGACCATTATTCCAAAAGCGGAATGTTGAGGTCACACGCTGATGTGGGTCGAGCAGGCCTGCTTCTTAGTGTCATCTCTAATTCCTCCCATAGGTGTTACATCAGGTTCAGGTCAGGACTCTATGCAGGCCAGTCAAGTTCATCCACACCAGACTCTATCATCCATGTCTTTGTGGACCTTGATGTGCACTTTGGCATTGTCATGTTGGAAGAGGAAGAGGCCCACTCCAAATTGTGCCCACAACGTTGGATGCTAGCCTCGCGACGCCATCCTCTGTACTCCACCCAAAGATTTTGGCTCCGCACATCGTCTGGCAAAAGCCTCGAGCTCGGTTCTCTCAGTGTTTCGCCAATCAGCAAACAGTTGAGAATGGTGACGTAGAACTCACCCGCGAGCTCCGTTACTGATTGGTTAAGGTTACTCTATTCACACTTTCATTTTGTTATTTATATGTTTTTGCGACGCTATAACGTAACAGGCATGCTAATAAAGCACAATATGGGTTTTAATTTGAGTTTGGAACTTCAATTAATTTCAATGATAGAGTAAGATCAGACCATCTCCCATCGTCCACGGAGACAGATTCCTCATGGCTTTTGCCAGACTGATTGACGGAGTCAACAGTTGGCTATTCGCCCAGGCTAGTTGGAAGCATGGAACTGTCCAAAAATGTTCTGGTATTCTGAAGCTGTAACAGCTGAAAAAGGTTGGACTGGCATCATATTGGACCTTAGGAGTTAAAAATGGGATAGCACTTAAGTTCATATGTGAGTCAAGGCAGGTTAGCAAATACTGTTGGCAATATAGTGTAGATAGATAGATAGATAGATAGATAGATAGATAGATAGATAGATAGATAGATAGATAGATAGATAGATAGATAGATAGATAGATAGATAGATAGATAGATAGATAGATAGATAGATAGATAAAGTTGTATTCATATCCTTATCTTGAGGGGAGTTAGAGGAGACTGTGTAAAACAAAAGCTATAACATCATCATCCCAAAGCACTCGTCATCTATTATGCAATTACACAGATGCTAATATAATCGCTTCTGCTTCATTTTGTTTATGATGAATTACATTATAGCATATTAACATTTTCAGGAATAATCACTCATGGTGTAATTCATCACGGATCATCTTTTCTCTCTCTCTCTCTGTCCTAGTGCAATACAGATGCTCTAATTGTGCATTATTGATGTGGGTTTGAAGTGAATTTCAAAGGTCACAGTGTAACTTTGTCTCTCTATCTCAACCTCTCCATCTACCATCTATCTCTCTTTCTATCTCCCTCTAGCTCCCTTTCTCTCTCTCTCTCTCTCTCTCTCTCTCTCTCTCTCTCCTGTGCGACATGTGAATTCCGAGTGCGTTGCGTGGCCCGACCGTAAGGAAAGGTCACGGGCATACGGAGGCATTCTAGCCAAACAAACTGGCCATGTGTCGGAGCGTGTGCCAACTGCAGATCGGAGCGGTGATCCATGAAGAGTGAACCGTTGCTTTTGCCCGTGTTATCCGGCCGGGAATCTGAGTGCGACAGATGTTTGTGCGTTCATTAGTATGCTCGGAGTCGGTCGGAAACCCGGCGCGGTGCGCTAGAGGTCCCGTCGATGCCAAGGGCGCAGTGGCGTAGCCGGGCAGGCAGCATATGCAGCGGGGCTCCACCTCACCTTCACGCGAGCGATTGAAGGAAGAGAGGTCACCTCTAAAAGTCTACTGCTCCGTGTGACAAACAAAGTTGTTAGCATACACACAAAAAAACACATACCTGGAAATCAGCACACTAACATATATAGACTCACCCTCATCCCCATGCACACAAACGGAGACAGACACAGACACAGACACAGACACAGACACAGACCAGACATAGTGGGAACACAATGAATACAAAAACAACCCACATGGACGACAGACACACAAAACAAAACATTTGAGGGCATAAGTACAATGGCGGCACGGTGCGTTTTTCCATTATGGAATGATTGAGGGTGTGCTTACATTTCATTTCACTCCACTGCACTGTTCTCTGTTTCTCTTCTTGCCGTACTGATTTCATTAAATGCTCAGAGGACACTCCACCTAGCTTGCGCGGATTCTGGGCTGCATGTTAATGGCGTCATTGCCCAAGACATCATCTAAAATTCACTTGCAGCAGAGTTACGGGACCTTCCCTTATCCCACAGCAGTGACTGAATGTCGTCTGAAAAACCATTCCTTTCAATAGCGACAAAAAAAAGAATGACCCCCGACTTGCATCAATGCTTCATCCGATCGGAGTGAAATGGATGTTCAGTGCTACGCTGACTCTTTTTGGGTGGGGCTAGACAAATGGATGTCACATTTCTATGATGAACATGATGTTTGACCTTGCGCATGGCTACATCTGACCCCAAGACAGGAGACAATAAAGGAGGGAGATTAGGGGGGTGATAACAGAGCAAGAGACGGAAGATGAGGGGGAGGGGAAAGACAAAAATCATGAAAGATGAGCATAATGTGTCGATCTCATTTAGGGGGGGGGATTAATTTTGGAGATTATAGAGACAGATAATTATAACAGGGAGATAAGCGCAACACTGATCAAAGCAGCTCTGATCTAGCAACAAGCTGTGCTTCTGTGTATGGGCCTGGAAGAAGAAGAAAAAAACAGGCCAATTTGCCAGCAATCTTCAGCTTTTGTTTAACATAAAAGGTGAAGGAGTCTAATCGCTCTACATGGCTTGAAAAAATCTAGATAAAGGGTTTATAAATGCTCTATAAAAGGTTTACGTCACATCATCACAGTAAAAATGTGAAGTATTAATTAAGATACATGTGCAAGGCTTACAGTCGTGTTGCAGTGTTGAAAGGGGAAAATTGTCTGTGGCTAATCAACTGTCGTTAGTTGTGGCATGCAATCCTGATTGCCTATTTGAGGCATCAAACCCTTTGTACAGTAAGCTCAGCACTGTCTGGAAAACCCATTTCCTTTACAGTAGATATGTGGTGTGTGTGTGGGTGCCTGTTTTTGGGTAACCATGAAAACCGTGGTTCCTGACTAACCATGGATCATGGTTGTTCATGGTTTTCATGGTTTTTCAGCATGGTTTGTGTCTATGTTTTGACGATAGTCACAAACCATGCTAAAAAAACATGGTAAATTGTGGGTTTCGTGGTCACCCAAAAAAACATGAAAACTTGTTCCTAGCCCTGGTGTAATGGTTAGGGAGATGGACCGAAGATCACAGTGTTACAGGTTCGAATCCCACCCTCACCTCTCTCTACACCCCCATCCATGACTGAAGTGCCCTTGAGCAAGACAACCCCAAACGCTACGCTCCAAGGACTGTCACCAATATGTGCGTTATAAAAAAGCGGCAGCTAAGTGTAATGAATAATTATTATAAACCGTGGTTAAACCATGGTCAGTTTTCAGAGTAAAATGGTTAATGGTTAATTTTATTGTTAAACCAAAAATCATGCCGAACCATGCTCAAAAAATATGAAATCATGGTTTAGCATGTTCTATTTTCGTAAGGGTGTGTGTGTGTGTGTGTGTGCGTTCATGCGTGTGTGCATGCGTGCGAATCTGTATCGTGTGGATGTCACAGTAGACGTTGCCCTCAACATCCTGCAAGCTGCTCATTTCCAACCTGAGCATGAGGCTCTTAAATATGAAACACTGATTTTTTAAAAAGTAAATACGCAGGGGAGAGGCTGACCTTGATAACATTCATAACTGCGTTAACGATTCCACACGTGCTTTTGACTTGTCGAAAATATTTCAAGATTAACCTTCCAGCCCCCCAAGTGTCCCCTCCTTGAGTATATGCATCTGTGCTTTGAATTTATATGTGATGCTGTGTGTGTGTGCTTGCGTGTGTGTATATGTGGTGTGTGCATCTGTGTATGAGTATGCATGTGCATCTGTGTGTTGGAGTGCGCGGCATACCACACAGCATAATGGGGTTAATTTCAAGCCACGGGGAACAAAATTGGATTGCAAGACTATGTCGAATGCCAATGCGTCTTCATCAGAAGGAGCCTTCGGTTGGGAATATCATTACCCCTCGCTCTCTTGCTCGCAGATGCACAGCGTCCAATTCCAGCTACTTGCATTTCATTACGGGGGACCATCAGAGAGCCTGTTTAATTCACCCAAATGATGTATTAGGGTGTAAACAGCAGAGTAAAAAAAAATATTGCCAGAGACTTGTTTTGACAACATCAGAATGTTGACACCTTGACAACGATGTGGTTTCTTATGGCATCCAGTGATCTAATGGGGAGGTAATTGGACGAGAAATGAAGGAGAGCTCGTTAAAGTTGGTGGTGGTGGTTCAAAGCAACCTGCTTATGTAAATGTACCAGTTTCTTACTAACTAACCCTCTCTCTCTCTCTCTCTCTCTCTCTCTCTCTCTCTCTCTCTCTCTCTCTCTCTCTCTCTCTCTCTCTCTCTCTTTCTCACCCAACTCCAACCCACACACAACTCTTTCCCTATTCCGGTTGTCTGTATCTCTGTCACTGTCTCTCCATCTTTGTTTGTGTATCTGTGTGTGTCTGTCTATCTGTCTATGTCTGTTTTCTGTCTCTTTATCTATTTATCTCTGTCTGTCTGTCTCTCTCTCTCTCTCTCTCTCTCTTTCTCTCTCTCTCTCTCTCTCTCTCTCTCTCTCTCTGTCTCTCGCTCTCTCTTTCTCTCTCTCTCTCTCTCTCTCTCTCTCTCTCTCTCTCTCTCTCTCTCTCTTTCTCTCTCTCTCTCTCTCTCCCCATATTTCTGTGTAGGTACAAGTGTTATCCAGGTCACAGCATCAGATGCCGATGACGAAGACTATGGAAACAGCGCCAAGTTGGTATACAGTATATTGGAAGGACAGCCATATTTTTCTGTGGATCCAAACAACGGTAAGAATGTGTGTGTGTGTGTGTGTGTGTGTGTGTGTGTGTGTGTGTGTGTGTGTGTGTGTGTGTGTGTGTGTGTGTGTGTGTGTGTGTGTGTGTGTGTGTGTGTGTGTCTGTGTCTGTGTGTGTCTGTGTGTGTCTGTGTGTGTGTGTGTGTGTGTCTGTGTGTCTGTGTGTGTGTGTGTGTGTGTACACACATCACATACAGTACATAAAAAACAGTACACGTACAGTATATTCACATTCACATACATGCTCTGACACAAACACACACATACACGCGCGCCTGCGTACACACACACAGACACAGGTTTAATAGAAGCCACACATCTCTATGTGTATGCTGCTGTCTGCGTCTGAATGTATCTGGACGCAGTATAGTAGTGTTCACCATTGTGTACTTTAATCTTTCAAGCCCCAAACAACTGCAATGGCCTCCCTTTTCTCTCCCACTGCCCTCTCAGCACTAGCGGCTGCATGGGAATGCTTTGCGTTGCTGAG